>NW_027451813.1:0-31909 GCF_964194025.1 Convolutriloba macropyga
AACGTGTTATTTCACCTGTAGATTATGCAACTGTTTTTGTCGCAAAGAGATCTTTTTAAGGTTATGCAACAGTTGTAATCGCAACAAAAGTGGATTAAAAACATTACCAGACTGTTGTCATCGCTCTCTGCAAGTTTTTCAACAACTCAGATCCATCTCGACGATTGATAATGTCTCGATAGCGATATTAATCGTGTAGTAATATTCATCAATTCACTCAACCTCATGAAATGTGTTGCTGTTATTGTCGATAAGTCAAGTACGAGGACCGATAAAACTAACTTAGCTTCCTTCGTGAACTAAAAATTACTATTTGTATCTTTGAATTGTTATCTGTGGAAACCTCGAAAAAAATTTAACCCATATATGTATATATATATATATATATATATATATATATATATATATATATATATATATATATATATATATATATATATATATATATATATATATATATATATTCATTTTTTTGTTCGCCAACATAGGAAAATGTGAAACAGTAAAAAAGAAGAGTTTATTTCGGGCCATATGGTCCTCCCAAACTATATTTAATCCCAATCACAAATTTAAAGGTGAAATGCATTTTCGGGACAAATTCATTGTGTGTTTTAGCAAATTGTTAGCAGAATTTCATTTTAAATTTTTAGCTTAAACTATTCCGAAATTAAAGAAAACAAATCATTTTGCATACATGATGTTCAGTTTTTGTAACGCAACTTACTGTTGAGAGAGACCAAAGATCGGTTGTCCACCAATACAAGGGGCAATTGTAGGGTGCTGGATGACGTCATTGTATTTCACATGAATCAAACCGGGTGATCATATAAGGTAAACGTTCTGATGAAAAACAAGTAAATTAGCAGAGGCCGATCTTCAAACCTAGTCTATAAATTTTTTATTTTTTAAAAACCTTCATATTTTGCTTTGTTTACTGTGATTTATTTGAAACCACAATAAAAATAAAAAGCTTAGAGCAAAAAAGGTAAACGAAAAAACATCAGGTGCTGTTCTATTCAAATACAATACTTATATTTGCGCATACGCGTGCCTTTTCTATTCATATGCTTTTTGTGCATAGACCATGTTTGATATTTGCAAACGTGATCATTTTTAAATGTATAAATGAAAAAAAAAATCTGTATAAAAAAAGCTCTTTCGCTTGGATTTTGTAAACAATATGCAACGGATTTAACTTATTTAACTGACAAAATATTCATTTGCTAGTTTTGGACTTATAATTACCCGGGAGATGGCAAGGCAAGTATTATTTTATTTATTATCATCTAAAATATTTGTGAGACTTACGTGGACGAGTTATTTTTTACGTAACCCCACCGGTAACCCTACGCTTAGGTGAGAGACAACAAGGAACTGATAGTTCAAATTAACCACTGACCATAAAGTCCAAAAACTTCAGTCTAAAATCAGGTTTTCGGCTTGCTGATTTAGAAGAACCTTTCTATATCAAATACTCAAATAAAACATTAACTTTGCAGCTTGGCAGTGAAACCCACAGACTTGACATTTCCTCCCGATTTCAAATTGTATGGAGGCAACAAAAACAACAGCAGTGCTGGAAAAATCAAACAAGATAACAGCCAACCGACTTTGTTGAAACCAGGTGCAGTGAATAAAGATTTCTCAAAGAATCTCAATTTCGAAGTGGTTTCTCACCAACGGAAAGAGGCGCCGAAACCTGCCAAACAGCCAAAATAGTGAGAATTTTTAGAGCCATTTGGGCAGATATATTCTGAATGAAAAATCGGAATTAGTTTGAGTAGGAAGCTGGTCAATGATGAGGCTGTTTCAGAAGTAGAAGTTGGTCTGCAGCCTTCACTGCAAACGTATTGCAGACTAATTAATATAAAATCATCAAATTTAATTGTCAATTTAGTTACTAAAGAACGCCAAGTGTAGAATTTAAAATTCAGCTAAGGTGGTTCCGGGGCCTTAGCCTCTAAATTCCAACAAGTTTTGAAAATTATCCCTAAGTATTGTTTTTCTCTAAGTTAGCCCTCTAGGGGACTTTAATTCTCTTAAAGACCTTCTGCCCTAACTAACGCATAAAGAAAGACGGGCACAATCCTATACTTAGAAAAAGTTAACTTACACCAGCTAACTTCTAGTATTTATGCCTACTGAGAAAATTACATGAAAAACAAGCTGAAATCTAACTACGAACTGTCTGTCTTAACAACAGAAAGGAGAGACTCCGCTTACAAAATTAAGTTGAACAGAAGCTCTGAATATCTACAAATATCAAGCGGTATATATACTTCACAAAAGTAAATAAAAGATATAATCATGTCCAATTTATTTTTATAAACTCATCTTAGGCTAAAAAGAATTTAAAATTCAGCTAAGGTGGTTCGGGGGCCTTAGCCTCTAAATTCTAACAAATTTTGAAAATAATTCGTAACTATTGTTTTTCTCTAAGTTAGCCCTCTAGGCGACTTTAATTCTCCTCAAGACCTTCTGCTCTAATTAACTTATAAAAAAAGACAGGCAGAAACCTATACATAGAAAAAAATATAACTAACAACTATTTTCTAGTACTTATGTCAACTGAGAAATATATATCAAAAAACAAGCCGAAATCTAACTACGAACTCTCTGTTTTACCAACAGAAAGGAGAGACTTCACCTACAAAATTAAAGTGAAAAGAAGCTCTGAAAATCTACATAAATCGAGCGGTATATATACTCCGCAAAGGTAATTAATTGAGATATAATCCTGTCCAATTTCTTTTTATAAACTAATCTTAGGAAAAGTTCTCAAAAAATCACATGGTTGAATTAAGTTTATCCCAACTTTGGTAAGTAACCTCTATTTTGAGCTGAGAAATCTTAAGATTCTTTAGAGGTTCTAAATCCTTTCAGCTTAGACAAAGTAAGATCTATCATTACTAATCAAAATCAATATTTGTTCAATAAACCGCTTATACATTTCTAATTTACTTAGCCATTATTCTTCCATTATAACTGAAATCGAAACTTCTGAGAAATAACCCAAGGTTAGTACCTTGCTGGAACTTCTGAAGTTTTCTTATTTTTCTTAAGATATCGTAAGATAGAAATTCCATTTCTACACCAAGTCAGTTAAATGAGTTATCAGGATTGTACCATCTATAAAAAATGGGGCTTTTATATTAAGAAGGGGACTGGGCAATGTGGGTTGGAACATATTGTTCGGAACGTACTCTTCGACATTTTGGTCATAATTGTCTACCAAATGAAGATGAGATAGGAAACTATCAAAAATTCACATACTGTTCCAAAAAATTTTTTTTGAGTAGAAAAATTGGTAGAATTTGAAACCTTTGACAGAATTAAATATTGCGTTGTCGCATTAGAGGGCCAATTACAAATACAGTTTAAAATTATGTGAAACAAGAAAAACAACAAAACAAAAAAAAACAAAATATTTGACAAAAATTCAATAATTATGTTTCAAATTACTATGTAACAAAGTCAGAAAGCTATACAAAAAAATCTACATTACAGCAATTCACTTGTCGTTCACAACAGGACAGATGAATTTCTAATTTATGAGACTAGGTAAAATGTCAACAAAAAAAGAGAGGGGGCAAAATTCAATGGTGGGTTGAGTTTTTTGATACCAAATAATTACAAAAGTTACAACGAGTATCTGCTTTCAGCTAAAAAACACATAATCGAATAGCACAAAATTTGTTACAAAACGCATAGGACCTTTATTGGTGAGAAAAACATTTAAGATTACAAAAAAAATTAAAGCAAGCAAAACTCAAAAACTTAGAAACAATTCAGAAGATTACGAAGTTTTCAAGATAATAAACTCATTAAATAAAGATGATTTGATTTAAATGTATACTTTGGTAGCATAATGTCTCATAAATTTAGAATGTGCATGTCATTGAACGGGAGTTAAATGAAACCAATAGAAAATACATTGTTTGTTCAAAAAGCAAGTTCATGCCAACTGTCATTGATGAGACCAAGTTAAAATTTAACGTTGAAATTTAATTTGAACATTTCTCAAGACATCAAAAAGAACAAGAAGGAAAGGTAAAAACAAAAAAAAACAATAAAAAACTTGCAAACATTTTAAGGCACAAAAAACCTAAGTTAATCACGAAAACTTCATATAAACTTAGTTGAACCCCTTCTCTTTGCCAGTAGGACTTTTTATTGTTGTGATAGTTTCACTAGACATAAAAAAATTCTAAACACAATCAAACGTGCAATATGTTATTTTTTTTTGTTTTCAATCATATTTTTGAAAGGTTTTGGTACCAAAGTAAACAAAACCCCGATCGACAATACTTCAAAAGGAAATCAAGCAGACCTATAAGCAATTAGAACATGTCACACGAATAACACAAGAGAAACATAAAGAAGCAAAATATAAAGACCGATCAAAAAATTGCAAAAAAACTGACAAAGCTATTTCAATTTTGTTAAATTGTTCTTCTCTCTAAAAACATGGAGAGAATAATTTTAAAGCGACAAGACATAACAAGAATAATTATATGAAAAGAAAACTTTGAAAAAATTCTCCTCAAATTATAGCAGCCAATAAGGTAACAACTGAAAATTTAGATAGTTTCATTTACCATCCGTAGGACGCAAATATTTTTCTTCATAATCTGATATCCAGTCATTGGGATACATAAGCCCACAAGAGCTGTGAATAATCAAAAAAACAACTTAAAATGGGCGATCAATTACTATCAAAACCATTAAAAAATGACTCATTCCTTGAAAACAAAGTTTTGTTTCATGAGGCAGCGTTTGAATGTAAATGAGCTCTGCTTTTTTTAAAAAAAAACTGACATGAAAATTAATTGGACTGCATTTCATGTGAAAAATTTTGTGAATAGATTTGAAAGAAGCTGCGGCCCAACATGAATCAAAGATTTTTTATTGTAGAAATCCATAATGACTAAAACTATTCATGTTATCGCTGCGCGTCTAATAAAAACACTTACATGGTCCAAAACTTTGTGAAACACATAGTTTGAGACGCGAATTTACAACAATAAAAATGAACAAAAATTGAACATTAGTTAAGCAAATGGTGAAAAAAGTCAGCTCAAAGCACATGAACGCTCACAAAAAAACTCAAACCTCAAAAACTCCCAAAAAAACAAATTAGAACGATAAAGATTGTTTTCAATTACGAGTTTTTTTGCTGGTCTTTCAGGTATGTCTAATGATACTACTCACAGAATCAAAATAGAACGATAAAAGTTGTTTTCAATTTCGAGTTCATTGCTGGTCTCCAAAAAACAAAATAGAACAATAAAAATCGTTTTCAATTTCAAGTTCTTTGCTGGTCTTTCAAGTCTTTCTAATGATACTACTCACAAAATCTCTATGATTAATATATCGTACGAGATAATATAAAAAAGGAAAAACAACAAAACAAAAAAACCACAATATTTGCGATAAAAATTCAAAATCTATCTTTCAAAATACTAAGTACCAAAGTCAAAATCCCATACAAAAAATCTAACCTACAGCAATTCACTTGTCCTTTACAACAGAGCAGATGGACCTCTAATTTATGAGAATAGGTAAACTGTCGACAAATAAGAAAAAGAAAGGTTGCAATATTCAATAGTCGGTTCAGTTTTTTGAAACCAAATAATTACAAAAGTCACAACGAGTATTTGTTTTCAGCTAAAAAACACATAATCGAATAACACAAGACTTGTTACAAAACCCATAGGACCTTTATTGGTGAGAAAAACATTTAAGATTACAAAAAGAAATAAAACGAAGCAAAATTCGAAAATTTAGAAACAATATACAAAATTTGGAAGTTTTCAAGCCAATAAAGTCAATAAATAATGATGAATTGATTTAAAAGTTTACTCTGGTTGCATATTGTCTCATAACTTTAGAATTTGCATGTTTTTGAATGGGAGTTAAATAAAACCAATAGAAAATATATTGTTTGTTTTAAAACAAATTCATGCCAAATGTCATTGATGAGACCAAGTTACAAGTGAACGTTAAATTTTAACGTTTCTCAAGAATGCAAATCAAAAAAAAGGAAACGCAAAAACAAAAAAATCAATAAAAACTTGCAAAATTTAAAGCACTAAAAACCTAAGTTATTCACTGAAACTTCATATAGACGTAGTTGAACCTCTTCTCGGTGCCAAAAGGACCTTTCATTGTTGTGATAGTTTCACTAGACTTAAAAAAGAATTCTAAACACAACCAAACTTTCAATATATTATAGATATTTGTTTTCAATCATATTTTTTTGAAGAACATTGGTACCAAAGTAAGCAAAACCACAAGCAATTAACTCAATAACTGAAATACTTTTGACTGTAATGCAATAGGAAATCAGACACAACTCTAAACAATTAGAACAATTCTTGCGAATAACACAAGAGAAACATAAGGATACCAAAGTTAAAGATCCATAAAAAAGTGCCAAAGAAGTGACAAAGCTATTTCAAATATGTTCAACTGTTCTTCTCTCTAGAGAGACAAGACATCAATAGAAGAATTATGTGACAAAAATACAAAACCACAAAACCATTTTACTGTTTAGAAAAAAACGTGAAACCGTTAGTTAAAAATTGAAGCTGATCAACATATTAATTCTTATTTCAATAGCAATGGAGTAGTCCTGAAATTTGTGGGGTCGAGCAATAAATTGACAGAAAAAAGAATAAAAGGAATACGAAATCAATAAAAACTTTGAAAAAAGTCTCCTCGAAATTATAGCAGCCAATACGGGAACAACTGAAACTTTAGATAGGTTCATTTATTCATCTGTAGGACGCAAATATTTCTTCACAAATTGATATCCGGTCATTAGACTATATAAGCCCGCCAGAGCGGTAAAAAATTAAAAAAAAAAACAACTTAAAGTGTGCGATCATTTAATGTCGAAACCATTAAAAAAATAACTTGTTCCCTGAGAACAAAATATAGTTTCATGGGGCCGCGTTTGAACGTAAATGAGCTCTGCCTTTTAAAAAAACTGACATGAAAATTAATTTGTCTGCGTTCCATGGGAAAAAATTTTGTGAAAAGATTTGAAAGAAACTGCGACCCAATATAAATCAAAGATTTTTTTTTAAATTCCACTATGACTAAAACTATCCTTGTTATCGCTGTGCGTCTAATAAATTGGTCCAAAACTTAGCGAATTCCATAGTTTGAGACGCCAGTTTTAAACAAACCTTTAGAACAAAAATTGAACATTAGTTAGGTTAATGGTGAAAAAATTCAGCTCAAAACACATGAACGCTAACAAAAAATTCAAACCTCAATAACTCCCCAAAACACAAGAGAGAACGATAAAAATTGTTTTCAATTTCAAGTTCTTTGCTGGAAAATCTTTCTAATGATACTACTCACAAATCTCTATGATTATATATCGAAAGGCCAAATTTGACTGAACAAAAAAACGGTTAATTTTATAGTCCCTCACCCCACTAATGTTGCGTAAATACAATAAGCTTTGAGCTTTGAACGTTTATGAATCAGGCTTTTTAGTTGCTAATTTTTACTGTGATCCTGAAAAGCGTACGGAAATATCAGCGAGCATTTTTATTATCAAGTTAGGCTAATTTTTCAATTATCTCATTGTTACCTACCAACCCTTTTAATATAATTCTTGCATTATCAAGTTCGACTACTAACACTTTTCCATAGAAGTATGCTCCAATGCGTTTTCTGAGGCTCAGTTTATACGTATACAAAAATGGCAATGGATAGCCTTACTTGTTATCAGGCTAAAGAAATCATTATGAACAGTGCAAAAGCAAGCATCGGTTTCTTCAGAAATGGTAATCACGACAAAAGTTTTGTCCAGGGAAAAGGGAAACAGTTCCGACTGTTGTTCCGGTTTCTGCCGTACACTTTATGTAAAAAATTCTTACGTTCTTGTGTTTCAGTATTGTAAGCAGGGTTACCTCGAATTCTCTGTCGAATGACCTGTCTAAAATAGTTACGACTGTCTCCAGAGGACAAAGATCAAACATCGATGATTTCACAAAAGGACACCTGAACGAACGACATCTGAACCCGATTGTACCTGCCCAATTGGGGTTAGTTTAATTGGTAGATTTTAATTCATTAGACGCTTAATCGTTAGCATTTGGTATCATATTTCGCTGAAGCCCCGCACAAAATCTGAAGTCAATACTGTTTTTAGGGATGTTGAGTTGAAATGGGGAGAAAAATACGCAAAACCAATCAAGAAAAAGTCCGAACACAAAAAGCCCGTGAAGCTGAAGGGGAAACCTGCCAAAGGTGTGTCAGAATACAAAACAATGAACTACGCTTTGCAAGAATTTGTGATGCGCACAGCGGGTGCTAACAACCTACTATCGACAGTATTCGAGGACACAGCAAGCGAACAAGCACCTCCCAGAACAAGCTCAGCTAAAACTAGAAATCCACTGCCTGACCAGGAACTGGAAATTACAGAACTCGAGGATGATCAGCTCATTTTGGGAACGAATGAAGAGATCCCGGAGAATGAGGAGCGTAAGGGGTCTTTGACGTCGGAAGACCTCGGGATTTACGAAGCTGATGAGTCTACGATCAATGAGATTTCAGTCCTGCAGAATCTTCATCCCACTTTAGGTCAGATATCAATAGAGTTCGTTCAGTTAGGGTTTAGATTAAGAGATCTTACTTAAATCAAAATTCAAAGGTGTAGTTGTAAGGTTGGCCGTGATCTCTTGTTTTTGACAAAAATTAGAACAAAATAAAGAGTCAAAATTTAAACTCACTTCTAACTTCCCTTTACCAATTTTGTTCGAGTAAATTTGCTCATTTTTGGTGCTTATTTCCACTTTTTGTGTCTTAATACATTGAAAATGTGGTCAATGTTTATTTTCGGCTCAATCCCCTAATTGTATTATTTATTCAATATATTCGATATGTTCATTTGCGTGCACAATTTAAGCACTTTCCATATTATCTAAGTGAGGTCTTGCAGGCTTCCGCCACCTTCTAAGTAAGCATGTTTAATACGATATCCAATTATTAGTTTTCACATTGAATTTTGGGAGATTTTTAAACCCGTTTTTTTTATCAATTTGTTTCAGGTAGCAACTGGCACAAAGCTCCGCAAGTGGAAGAAGTGAAACCAGGAGAAGTTAAGCTACCCAAAATACAATTGATTAAGAAACCCTCTCACACCCCCACTCCTCCAGGCACCCCAGGAGAAGCCAAGACTAAATTCCTCACTTCTCATTTCTATGGAGCTACCAAGAAAGACCAGTTCTCGGGATTTCTGGGATTTCAAAGCCGAGTGTTGAACTTTGAGAATCGAGAAGTGAAGTTAGTTTCAAACAACATGGCTTCCAAGTACTACAAAGACAAACTCAGAAAGGTTAGCAAAACAGAAAACTTTTGGAAAACTACAAAAAAAAAATTACAGAATTTGCAAACAATTATACTAACGACAGTTTCGCAAAATTAGCCAGAAACCAAATAAAATTTTGGAAGTAGTATAATTACTATTTGTTATTTCACAGCTTTTTTGATTGATTATCATAAGAGATATTCGTTGTAGATGTTTGCAAGACAACAACAGTTTCGAAGTTTGAGAAAAATTCCAAGAAACTTTAAAGTTTTTCTTTAGCTGCTCACTTCATTTCCTTCAAAGACTATCCGTGCTTCATCCCCGAATCTGGAAAAAGTGGTTGCCCACGGACAGATATGGGATGACCTCGTCAAAGACTTGCCTATTTTTGGACCGGTTCTTGCAGTCATTAAGGTAACCATAATTTGAACAAAATATGTTTTACATCTGTTTCGAGTGGAAGTCCAATCTTAAATGACGACGCTCTTATCATACCATTTTGTACTCACTACAGAAAAAAAATTGCTCAAATTACAAGGTCCTGCAACCCAAAATGCAAAAAATGCAATGACCTGGAGTTGGTCTAATCAGAAGTAAATTTTTTGGATCTGTGATCAGGTGTTTAAGTCTGGTAAGATGTTATCATAACTGCGCGAAAGTCCGATCATTGGCCATTTCAAGAGCATAAAAAATCTGATCACAGGCGGATTAGAAGGTAAAGATTCGAGAAGAGAATATTTTTTGACGCTCAAAAAAACTGATTACACAGAGATTTCAGCACATGTAATGTCTGATCAGAGGTCAGTTTTTCTTTGTTTTCAGGTCAATTTGGTTTGAATTTCACATATTATAGCTACACGTTTCACCGCAGCACACTTGGTATCTCCCGCAAACTTCAAACAGACGTTATTCCGCTGGAAAAAAATTTGGCGGCTAAAAATTTTGTTTTACAAATGACCTTTAAGTTTTGATTTTAAATATCAACAATTATTAGTAAATTAATAATAATTTGTGACAAAACATCTGTTCAAAAACATCTGTTAATAATCTGTTCAAAAACATCACATATTTAACATATTTAACATTGAATTGAAGCGTCATTTAGACCACAGAAGAGTAGTTGATTTGTTTATTTATAATAAACAAAATCATTATTTGGAAAAACAATGTGTGCAGAATGAGTATGAGAACTACTTGAGACATCTTGCATTGAACGAGAGACACAAACTGGAATCCGGATCTCTGGAGAGCGAGGTGACAGGTCTCCTCACAGCTGGGACTGCTGTAACATCAGCATCAGGAGGAGGCAAACGAGGAGTAGGAGGTGGAGGGGGACACATGGGCCATGTAATGGAGTCTGACGTCATAGTTGAAGAGGAGTCACGTAACAGTGAGATGGAGGCAGAGATCGAGTTGTTAATGGAGAGCAACAGAAGGTTAGCAAAATGAAGTTTATGAGGATTAATCTGATTACCTGTTTTTTTTCTGAGGACTTGATTCCAAACATGTAAAGTCATAAAAGATAACCAAATGGTTAAATAATTACATTTTCTCTGATAAATTGTCCGTATATGGTTCTGCGAAGAAGTGGAACAAAATTTGTTGACAAAAGACGCAACAATTTCAAGTTAATACAAGCCAACGCTTTGTTTTTTGGGTAAAAATATCCAGACCTTATTTTCAATGTGATTATGCTCCTGTGCATAAATCATAGATTCTAATGAATTTATTCATTGAATAGGAGCGGGAGGCACTGGAATGGACAGTAAATAGTCACGATCTGAATCAAATTCGTCAATATGACCAATTTCGGAGTAACAATTATGAAAACAGACAGACCGCCTCCAAAATTTTAAAGAGCTAAAGGCGTATTGACCCGTTACTAGCGAACTAATTTGAACTCAAAATGCGCTTTTTGAAAATTCTTCAGGTGTACGTAGCTTTTTGATAGCATAGTATCTTTATCTATTTTCACTGTTTAGTTTGCACGAGCAAATCAAGTCAGTGAGAAGAAGAGTTGAGGCTCGCAAAGAGACACGAAAATTGTCTCTTCTTGGAGGTAATCATAATTTACTTTTAAATTGGTTGTCACAAATTTACTGCGAAAAGAAATTGCTTGCTCTGTTGTTCGCAATTTTTTAAATAGGTTTTCTTCCTTCAGCAAAAAAATTAATACTTTAATGATCAGTTATCATTCATGCTTATTAATGTGATTGTTTTTGCGAAATAAGAAACAGGAACTTTTACCGTAGAACAAAGAAGCCTGCTTATTAACCAAACTAATTTTTTGTCCCTTAACAAGAGATAATTTTTATGTCTGCAGAAACAGATCAAGTGCCGGATGAGTTGAAACTGAGCAGGAGTGAGATAGTGTTGGGACTGAGAGAGGAGATTCTGTCCACAATGAAGAAGATAGAAGCAACCAAGAGTGAGATGAAACATGACATGGTTCCCAGAGTTCTCAGCCAGTCCATCCACGATTTGGCCAATCAAGATCAGGTAAAGTGTTCAAGTTTTCAAAATCGATTTAGCTTGAGTTACTCTGCTTTTCTCTATGCTTGGTCTATTATTGTTCCAACCCTCAAATTTGTTTAATGGTTAGGAACTTTATACTACCCTGGCCTTTCTGTTTTTGTTAAAGTCAATTTTGGCCGACGTTTCGTGCGAGATACAAGTGATACAATGTTATCCTCGGATAACTATTTTTTGATATTTTACCTGGTCCCGAAAAAATAAAGATTAGTGAATACATTTTATCAGAATGAAAATTTAAAGATTATTGTAAATTGTTGAAAATACTCCATGAAACTTTCGATTAAATTTGTGCCCTACATCAAGTCTTGGACCATATTCAAACTTGATCAAAAGATTAACAAATTTAGCAACCGGAAACTTTTTTTTTTGAAAATGCTTACATTTCAATTCTCTAATTAAAACGAGAACATCATTTTTCAGAACTTTTGCAAATATTTTGATACAATTTTTCCTTAATAAATTTTTTCTTAACTGTATTTTGTTTCAACTGTATTTTGTTATGGAACGATAAAGAAGAGTAACCACTGGGCTATCAATGAGACCCTTCATGTCGCATTATCACAAAATGTCTTCATACATGTAGAAACTGGTGGAGAGGTACAGTGAGCTATGTGAGAGAGTGATTGAGATGTCTACACAAGTTGGCAAAGAGTTCAACGACGAACTGGGCAGAGCTGTCATATCACCAATGGAAATAAAGTCAGTTACACTTTCGTTAAGCAGTGGATAATAATCTGAAAACTAAGCTTGTATCTTATTATTTATGCAGTTTATATTCGGTGAGTAATGTTTGACCGATAATTCGAAACCGAAGAATACAAGTTATTAAGCGCTGGTAATTATACCTTTTCAAACGCGACCAATTTAATTTCCCGCAAGAATGTTCTCTACGAGTTTTGAGAAAGTCCGCTACGAAGGAAACTCATACGACGCAATTTTCGTACAAAATTCAGGTTTCAGATTTTTAGACCTGCATCTCGTTTCTCGCAAAAAAGCGAATGGCAAAACTGATTTCTGCTCTCTTTTGCAATTTTTTAAATTTTTTCTTGTCCAAATTTATATCATGGTGACACAATGTTTTTTGGAACTCATTTTAAATTTCAGAATGTTGTGGCGGAAACTGAAGACAATGAATGTCGTTGGGAAATATGTCTTGACTAGTGAGAGACCAATAATGTCATCCGAAGGCACTGAAGTCCAATCTGAGTCAGCCAATCAGAAGATAGAAGAAGCTGTCAGCATCAACCAATCAGATATCGAGGCAGTGACAGTTGAACAGAAAATTGAAGACAGCTGCAGTTCAAGCCAATCACCTTCTACTGTACATGAACCAAGGCCAGAGTCAAGTCGGCGGGAAGATTTTGACTTCTATTTCTGATCATTTTCATCAAAATTGTGATAAAACCTGAAAAACCGTCTATAATGTTTTAAATTTAACACTGAATTTGTTAAATTTTGGATAATGCAAGCTTTTTTGGATACAATAGTGTAAGAGATTTCTATTCAGAAAATTCTTGATGATTCTCGCTAATTCCTCAGAGGAAAAGTTGATTTACTATGTCGCTCATTTATCAGTCGGTAGTTCTAGTATTCACTATAATTTTTCATTTTTTAAGACGAAAAAATGTTTAAGTTAATAAATCTGAAACTACTTTTATGATAGGAAAATTGTACTGGCTTTTATTTGTGGATCGATTGTCATTCTATTAGCGGGACTTTTATATGCATTTTTCAAAACAAAAAGAAAAAAAGCTGTAAATTAGCGTAAGTTGCAAAATTAAATACCTTTAAAATTTTTTTTCTAAAAGGAAAAGAATAATCTAATCTTTAAAAAATGAGCAAACCAATTTGCTTACTTGATAGCAAAAAATTAAAAATAGGCTTTTAATAGAAAATGTGTACAAATATTTAAATTTGAGTTAAAGTGCAGAACATCTATTAGTTTTAATCACTGGCCATAACAAAAAATTTTACTTAACTTCTGGAAAACTGTTGTAGTTTTTTGGTGTTTTTAGTATTAAAAGCCCTAAAATTCTTTCTGGAAGTAAATGTTTCATCGGCAGCGCTAAAAAATTCCCGTGAAACTAGTGTATCAACATATTGAAAATCACAACACGAAAACTTGACAAATCGTGATACGATCTTGGTTAGATTCTTGACAAAAACCGTCAACATATATACCAACTCATAATTTCTTTGCATGAAATTCTAAAAACAAGATCTATCTATGACAGACAATCTCATATATATATATATATATATATATATATATATATATATATTGGAGCACAGAAAAGAACTTAGAAAATATCTTAGAGCTTAGAAACTTAACTTATGTTGATAAACTCAGAAAGAAAACAAACTTACCAGAATTATAACGACAACTGCAGCTCAAAATTTAGAAAATGAATGTAAATCAGTTTAGTTCTGTATTTTTGTCAAATTTTGATATTTATGTACTAATATTGAATAGGAAATGCAACTTTGTGAACCATCTCAAGTTTGGTAAATTTTGCATGTAATAATGAAATGACGCCCACTCATACGCCCCAAAATCGCCTGATTTTTAATACATTAACCTTTTAACAAATGTACACTGTAAATGTTATATTTATCTTTTAGACTATATATACCAATGATTTTTGCTAAAATCTTCACAATTTTCTTCTCTTTTGAATCTCGTAAAATTAATTCTTATTCTCTCAAATATCTTTTGAGCTTTAACAGCTTCAATCTCTAACGTGCCAAAACTCGTCCCGCCTCATCGGGGTTGTTGCGCTACAGTGTTCGTAATCCTGCTAACAGGTTGTGGGCCCAGCCATCAGACCGTTGACAAGCTAATAGAGTTTTGGTTGAGATTGTAGTGTCAGTGTTGGCAGTTTTAGCTCTTCTAGATTGACGAGAGTTTTAAGATAAAAAATTTGAGATTTCCCTCGTAAATAAAAGCTAAATCAGAAATTGTGAAAGAAAAGTTGAAGTTCAAGCTTCATAATTGAACCATCAAACAATAGTTTGAAGTGGATGACGTTTAGCGGGTTGGCAGAGGACTACCCAACATGGAGCACTCGTTTCTCTGCCTTTGCACAAACCAAGGGCCTCTTTGAAACGCTCACAGACACAGTTGAGCTACCTTACAGGCCAACACCACTGAGGGAAGATGCCAATGATGCGCAAACGCGAGAACACGAGGCACAGACTCAAGCTAGAGATACAGTTGTACAGGAAGATGAGAGCCGCAAAAATCAGATTTGGTGCTACCTGGCAATGACGCTAGATGCCAGCAGCCTCATGCTCATCCGACATGACTGTGTGAACCGCAAGGGTCTCGTAGATGGCCAGAAAGCGTGGCAACTTCTTCAGCAACGCTTCAGAAGCGATGAGACAACCACAGTCATCAGTCTGATGAGGCAGTTGGCCAGACTACAACTTCGAGAGGACGAAGCCATCTACCAGTACTTCATCAGAGCGCAAGAACTGGTCACCCGATTGCATCATGCTGGTGAGGAGTTTTCTGAGACGTTGTTTAATGCAATGGTATTGAACGGTTTTCCACAACGATACGAGCATTTTGTGGTGCAGGAGAGCTTTGTGGAACTGAGGAAGCATCTCACCGACTTTGAGGAAAGCCGCAGACAGAGAGATGATGTGGAGGTGGATCAGCACGTTGCCATGTCAGCACAGAACGCTTCTCATCAAATTGGTATACACTCTTCATTCAAATCACATACTAGGAAGACTTTTTCTAAGCCTAGTAGCTCCAAAGGCCCTAGATTGTGTTTTGTATGTAACAAACCTGGACATTTAGCAGCTAGTTGTTACAAAAAAGAAAACGCTGCATGTAGTATATGCAAGGCTAAAGGCCACCTAGCAAGTGCATGTAAACATCAACAAAAAAGTCCGCATAAAGGCTTAGCATCTAGTTTAAGCGCTGAGAGCTCATTTGAAGTTTCAAAAACTGATTTAGTCGTAGATTCAGGCAGTACTGATCACATGATGATAGATAAAACTTGGTTTAAAAATTATCAAAAACTAGAAACCACAGTTAACAATCCAGATGGAGGAAAAACAAAAGTTGAAGGAATAGGAGACGTAGATTTGGAAGCACGAGACACTAAAAGTGTGCTACATAAGTTGACTTTTGAAAAAGTTCTGCATATACAAGAGTACAAAACAAATTTAATTTCAGTTTCAAGTTTAGTTCAAAATCAATGCGAATTATTTCGCACCAAAGCTCAGTCAGTTCTGAAACTCAGAAGCAAAGAAAGCTTCAGATTGATAAGAAGAGGCAAATTGTTCTTCTTACCATACAGAAAAGAAAATAAGCACCACTTTTCAAACTTAAGTGGGAGCACGTGTCAAGCAAAACTTTGGCACAAAAGACTTGGACATTTGAACTTTAGAGATGTAGCAAATACAACAGACGAAGCTTCCCAAGCTTCAGATTTTTGTGAAGATTGTGCTTTGGGAAAAATTTCGAAAAAGCCTGTTCCAAAAGTGAGCGATAACAAAGCAACTCAAAAACTAGAAAGAGTTTACTCTGACGTTATTGGACCAGTTGGTCCATCAAGTATAGGGGGCAACAGATATGCCATTAGTTTCATAGACGAATTCATGGGCTACGCAGTAGTAAAATTTTTGAAATACAAAACGCAGGCATTGCAAACTTTCAAAGAGTATGTTGCACAATATGGCCGACCAAAAATTTTGAGAACTGATAATGGAACAGAATACAAAAACAAAGCCTTTAAAAAATTTTGCATAAGCAAGGAAATAGCTCATGACTTCACAGTTCCAAAAACACCCGAGCAAAATGGTGTTGCAGAACGTTTTAATAGAACAGTAGTAGAGGCTGCAAGATGCCTTCTAATAGACTCAAAATTGCCAAAAAGCTATTGGGTTCGAGATGTAGATACAGCTTGTTATGCTAAAAATTTAGTTGTCAAAGACAAAAATACAAAATCAGCCTTTGAAAAACTTTTTGGCAGAAAACTGAGAAGCGACCATCTAAGAGTATTTGGTTGTGTAGCCTATTCAAAAAATCGTGATGCCAGTAAGAAATCAAAGTTTGATCCAAAAGCAACAAAGTGCCTGTTCATTGGTGACTCTGATAACACAACAGCTTATTTGTTGCAAAACATAAAAGCTAGGCAAATTTTCACTTCTAGAAACGTTAGGTTCAATGAAAACAATCTACCAGGTTTTCATAATGAAACCGAAGATATAGACGACAACTTTCTATATCTAGACTTAGACGAAGTAAAAGAAGAACTTCAGGATACAAGCACCTCAAGTGAGTTAAATTCAGAGGTTGAATTAACTGAAACAGAGAGCGTTCAAGAAAAAGAAAGCAATACAGAAACTGAAGTTGATCAAGAACTTAAAGAAGAAAAACCAAGTCCTAGCGTCAAACCAAAATCCAAAATTAATGTAAAGTTTAATCCAAATGTTGCAGTGAAAAACATAGAAAGAAAGCCTTCAAAAATTCCAGTACCTGTCAAAAACTCACAACAGAAAAAAGTAAAACCACCCTCAAGACTGCAAATGATAGGTAAGCTAGGTCAAATTGCAATTCCTTCAGGAGACCAAAAGACCTTCCAACTTTGGTCAGAGTACGATGAAATGAAAAGATTGAGAAAGGAAGCAGCTCAAGATACAGAACTTGAGCGAAGTGATAGGTCTAGAGCGCCTCCGGAACGTTTTGGTAAAAACTATTCTCATGCTGTTCAAAGCACATTAACAAAAAATTTCATCGAGCCGGAAAATTTTGAAAACGCTATTAATTCTGAACAAAAAGACAAATGGCTTGAATCAATGAAAACATTGATAGAAAGTTTAAAAGAAACACAAACTTGGGATTTAGTTTCAAAAGAAAAAGGTTAAAATATTATTCCTGGCCGATGGCTGTACAAAATTAAACATGATTCAAAGGGAAATATCGATAAGTTTAAAGCTCGTTATGTAGGAAAATATTTTAAACAAATTGAGGGAATTGAGTATTCGGATACCTTTGCTCCCACAAGCAAACCTGAAACCTTTAAAATTCTACTAGCTTTATCAGCTATCGAAAACTTCTCTTTAAAACAAATGGATGTAAAATCAGCTTATTTGCATCCTAAAATAGACAAAGAAGTCTATCTAGAGCAACCAAAAGTTTTCGAAAAGTTAGACAGCAATGGCAACAAGTTAGTTAGTAAGCTTAAATAATCAATATATGGACTGAAGCAAGCAGCCAAAAATTGGTATCAGGAGCTTTCAAATTTTCTAATTCAGCAAGGTTTTGAGAGAAGTAAACACGATTACTGTCTTTTTCTAAAAAACAAAGAAGATGACAAATTTTATGTTCTAACCTGGGTTGATGACTTAGTCATAGCAGGAAACAGTCAAACCGAGATCGACAAACTGAAAAGTTCACTAGAATCAAAGTTTAAAATGGACAACAGAGGAGATCTTGAATGGTTTCTCGGAATGAGAATTCTGAAGACAGAAAAAGGAATAACTTTAGATCAAGAAAAGTACACTCAAAACATTTTAGAACATTTCAATATGCAAGACTGCAAACCAATCAAAACGCCAGCAGAAAATAACCTAAAACTTGAAGTAGCTCAGGAAAATTCAGCAAGAGTAGATTCACATGAGTTTAGAAGTCTATTAGGTTCATTACTTTACCTAGCTAAGCAAACTAGACCAGATATCATGTGGATCACAAATGTCTTATCACGCTTCATGAATGACCCAACTGTTGAGCATTTCAATGCTAGCAAGCACGTGTTGAGATACCTACAACATGATAAATCTCTTAGACTCTTTTTTCCATCAACCAGCAACAGCACTCTAGTTGGCGAAACAGATGCAGACTGGAGTGGAGATGTAAATGATAGACGATCGACCACAGGATACTATTTCAAGCTGGGAGACAGTGAGGGATCTGTTAGTTGGCAAGTCAAAAAGCAACCGACAGTGTCCTTCTCATCTTGTGAGGCAGAATACCAGGGTTTAGCTGCCGCGGTGCAAGAATCCATCTTCTTGCGTGGTCTTCTCAGAGAACTGGGGTACGAACAGTTTGAGCCCACAACCATTGGAAAGGACAACCAGAGTTGCATAAAGCTTGCAACTAACCCGGTGCTTCACAAACGATCCAAGCACATCGACACGAAATATCAATTCATCCGAGAAGGAGTTAATAACAACTCAATCAAATTGATCTACACGCCAACAGATGAAATGGCAGCAGATCTTCTGACAAAATCTTCGCCACAGCAAAAAGTAGAACAACATCGAGAACAACTATTGGGCGAGTCCAGATTCTTACCTAGCGGCAACAATCTGAGTGGGGGTATTGGAGCAGAGAAAAGAACTTAGAAAATATCTTAGAGCTTAGAAACTTAACTTATGTTGATAAACTCAGAAAGAAAACAAACTTACCAGATTTATAACGACAACTGCAGCTCAAAATTTTGAAAATGAATGTAAATCAGTTTAGTTCTGTATGTTCGTCAAATATTGATATTTATGTACTAATATTGAATAGGAAATGTAACTTTGTGAACCATCTCAAGTGAAGTAAATTTTGCATGTAATAATGAAATGACGCCCACTCATACGCCCCAAAATCGCCTGATTTTTGATACATTAACTTTTTAACAGATTTACACTGTAAATGTTATATTTATCTTTTTGACTATACATACCACTGAGTTTTGCTAAAATCTTCACAATTTTCTTCTCTTTTGAATCTCCTAAAATTAAATCTTATTCTCTCAAATTTCTTTTGAGCTTTAACAGCTTCAATCTCTAACGTGCCAAAACTCGTCCCGCCTCATCGGGGTGTTTGCGCTACAGTGTTCGTAATCCTGCTATCAATATATATATATATATATGTATATATATATATATCAGGGATTACAATAATTGGCAGGTATTAAGATATTATTCGAGACAAAGGAAAAAAAATGCAAAAAGTAAAAGTCAGATTTTCCTAGATTTTTAAACTGTGATGACATCAAAAAGACCAGGACAAAACAGCATTTGTCTCGAAAACCATGAATTGATAAACAACGGAAAAGAATTTTTTACAAAACTTTTACTTATAAGAACCAAAATTTCTGAAAACGAAATTGCTGTGGTCAAAATAACTCACATGGATACATTGCAGAGCCATTGAGCAGAAATGTAAGTCAAAATTTTAAGTCATTTCATGATTCAATTACTTTAAATATATAAAAATTTCAGAATCCATGTGAAGAAATTTGTTCATTGGAATGTCCGCTGAATAAATTTTGTTCTTTCTTGGGTTGGTTTCTATTTTATCATACAATGTCAAGGATAGATCCAAATTTTTTTACTATAAATTTTTTGCGTTCCCTTATCTATGTGATAAGTTCCAAGTTTCATAGTTTGAGAGTCTTATATAATATATATATATATATATATATATATATATATATATATATATATATATATATATATAGTAATAATAAAATATATAATAAAAGTCTTAGCGACTTTACGCCCTCCAATTTATGCCTGGTTATCCCGTTTTTAAGAAGAAAACTCAATCGCATCAGACGGAAACCGTCAAGCGCAGAACCATATAAGAAAACCAACAAGACCTATATAAATGCTACAAGGTAAATGCTACCGAGTGCAATTAGTTATGTGCAAGTGAAGTTAGCTAGCTCCCTCTTTAAAAAATAATTTGTGTGAGCAGAACATGCGAAAATCATAAGTTTTCTTAAACTTCCTTCTAGACTTAAACATTTTTTGTGCTCAAATAACTCAAGTCCGTGATATCTTTCCATCGAGTAAAATTTTTGTCCCGGACATTTTGGCCGGAAATTGCAACAGGCGCCAAAATTTGGGGAACTCAGTTAATTGTTATTTTATTCACTGCCCGATGAAATGAGCGAAAAAAAAAATTGGTTTTCATAGTTCTGAAAATGAGTAAATTTGGCGAAAATTGTAACAAAGCAAACATGTCAACAATAAGAGCTGTCGTGAACCCTTAAAACAACAGCTATGCCTTTTTATTAAGATTTGTGTTTTCCCTTTGCATTTAAAAATTAATATGCAAGGGCCTTCAAAAGGATAACACATATACTAGTTCACAAATCTCTCAAAGAGAATATCTGGTGGGGAAGGCTGATATCAGCGCTCGAATGAAGCAACTAAATGTCTCAAAACACGCGCAAAAACTTAGAAACTTGTCTCCGCAATGTGTATGAACCCGACTAAAAACTAAAATTTATTCAGATGTACAAATTTTTAATTAATGAACAAGATATTAAGGCATCATTGAGCTGATTATAATGGCTAAATTTTCTGATTAAAATTTTGCAAATATTGCAAAATTCAATTAATATAATAAACACAACAGACTTCTGCTTGAGAGCAGCTTAACAATTGAGAATAAATCTAATTTTACAAGATGAATTTTGAATTCCCATACCTAATTTATAGAGTAATTCAGTATACTGAATCAGAATGATTCTCAGAAATATATCAGTACCATTCACACTCTGTTATGTCCCATTTAGCTCTGAAATCCTCTGATTCAGAGTCTGATTCAGTACTGATTCTTTATGGACGTTAGGTACGGGTTAACTTTTATTTACACTTTACCTTTTAAGGTATGCATCGCCGCAGATTTGGTTTAGGCTAAGGCTAGCTTGTAAGTAGGCACTATTAGCACACTTGTAGTAGTAGAAGTGGTAAAATGAGGTACCAAACACTGCACCACAAACAAATTGAAACAAAGAAAGACAACTCATCACAATCATTGGATGTTCAAACTGAATGACATCAGAGCACAAAACTAAGTTAAACAGGAAAAGCGTCACTAAGGTGACACCAAAGCACACTGAAATTGCCAGATGCATTTGTTTCCTTGACATTGACACCCTCGCCCGCCGCGCAAAATACTTCTGGGTTTGTGATAAGGATGGCAAGTGAGTGTTATCGGCCAACAGATCCGAGCTACTACTGTATCTTTCTTCCAAAGTTGCAGGAGATACATCTCCTTTGCTATTCTTCGACCATTGAGTAGACCACTAAACCCAAAAGAGCTGTCATTTGTGACACTCACGTGCAGTTTTAAAGTTCCGCATCTCAGCAGTGTCAAACACTAGAGCGCTAATTGTTCCAACCCCCACTTCAGTGGGGAGGGAGGAACTATATACTCAACTGGGTTTTTTTTGTTCAGTCAATTTTGGTCTACCGATATATTCATCGTAGAGAATTGTGAGTAGTATCATTAAAAAGCCCGTCCAGCGTAGAATACGGAACTAAAAAGATTTTTTCGATTTTTGTGTTTTACAGGGAGTTATCGAGGTTAAAGTTTTGTGAACATTCGACAGTTTTTGTTCACATTTTCAGTAATTTTGGCTAAAATTTGGCACAATTTCGCTATTATAATTCAAAAAATTTTTAACAGCAGAGTGTTGTTGTTACCGTTAGAGATAGAACCGCGTTACTGAATTGTTTGATTGAAGTTTTTTTTGGCAAAAATTTTTGATAAATTTTTGAGAACTAGTTGCAATTAGGTGCAATATGAAAATCTTCTGAAATTAAAACTTTGACGTATTTTGCAGATTTAACTCGATAATTATACAAAATGCATCTTTTATTTCAATAATTGAAGAATTCCACTCAACAATTGGTCTAATTCGCAAAAACTTGGAATACTTGGTTGGTTTGCAGGGCGCGCGACACAATCAGGGAGAGGTTCGATAAAATCATAGACTCTTAGAATCAGAGACTTTTTGGTTTCTAATTTGATGCTGCCTTTTTTCAAAATATTTTGCTTTTGTCTTTTTAATGTTAATTACTGACAATATTTTTTATTCACGGCTCCATTATTGACAGCTCAAATTTACGTCAACTTGAAGTCGATTGTAGATACAGTTTGTTTTCAGAGAATCAAAGGGTTTTTTTGTCTTTGAGGAAAAGTATTAGTAAAATTTAACTGAATTCCTGTCTTTTGCTTTCAATTGTTATTCTTTTGGCAGTCTGATTTTTAAGGCTACGCACTCAAAGCTCTAAATTTCTCCCTCAAGGGGGCAAAAAAACATTTTCTATGTTAACATTTGTTCTATGTTATTTTCGTTGTTACCTAATGTCTCTTTTGTTATTGAATGTATTTATTTTAAGGAAATTTCTGTGATTTTCTGAGCTTGTCAGTTTTTTTATATTTTTTTAGTTTTAACATTTTGCTTTTTCTCGGTAAGTACAGTTCAACCTTTCCTCCTTATAAATTAAAACAAATTTTGTGGCCGAGTGTTTTAACAGAAAGTTTTCTTGCTTTTGGAACTACATTAATGTTTTAACAGAGAGTTTTCAATTTTCTGATTTTTGTGCATAGTTGCCCATTTTTGCTGTTGTTATTGTCTCTTTTTGTATATCGTCACATTGTTTAACAATTTAAATGAAAAAAATTTTACAACATTTGAATGTGAACATAATTTTTGTTTTCATAACATATGGTTTGAAGGGCTGCGACACCGTTCTCTTGCAGAAATTGTTGGATTTTTTTTAAATTTTTTCCCTTTATCTGTTGTTAGTTTTTGTTGTAATATGCCAAATAGTGTGTAATTAGAGGTCTGAGTGGCCAACTATAGGTAAACAAGTGAACTTAAATAACTGATATCGGTAAATTACTACTGGCTGTTTTGACTTTCGAATTTAATTTCTAAAAAAAGTAATAGTATTCTTCAACTTATCCCTTTTTGTTCTGGTTTGCGTTTTTTTCGTATTTTACAATGTTGTATCATTTTCGTAAAGTAGCCTCAGTATTTAGAGCCCTTTTTAATTTTTTGTTGAATCAAACAATAATTTTTCTGTTGAACTTTTTGTTGAATCTTTCTGTTGAATCTTTCTGTTTAAACTTTTTAATTGATGCCTTCAGGGCTTAGACAATTTGTTTCAGAAGAATTTTGTGAAGTTTAGATACTCTTTAGTTTTTGTGGTTTTTTGATGTCATTTTGTGGTAGCCTTTTTTCAAAAAGATGTTGTGATGATTAAAAAAGACGCAAATGAAGATGTTATTTTGACGCCGCTAAAATCTTAGAAATTTAATGGTTTCAAAACTGTGGTTTCTTAAAGTTGTTTGTGAAACTTATTAGCTCAGCTTGCACTTAATGTTATTTTATAGTCTTATGATTTAGTCTCATTAATAACAGTCGCAATAAGTTTTCCGAGTAGTTTCAAGACAAACTGTCTATTCTTTTAGTCGCAAGCTTTTGTTTGCTATGAATTTTGAAATTATGTAATTTTTAATAAAAAAATAGAAAGATTTTTGAGATCCGCCAATTTTTTTTTCTGTTAAATTGTAGCTAAGCATCTCTATATACAATTCATTTACCTTTTGAAATTCAATTTGCTCTTCATAACGGTTTTATTTTCCTCAAATGGTCTTTCTTGTTGGAACAATCAGTTTTCATAAAACCAATTATCGTGATTTTTGCAAAATTGTCCCTTTTTTGTAGGTTTTTCACAGTATCACATTAATGGGCGTCATTTGACTTACAAATGTTGTCACCCGCAAAAATGCAAACGAAGATTTTTTTTTGTTTTTAGTGATCAGCTTAATATTTAATTGATTGGGGGGACATCGTTTTCCTGCAAAATTTTTCGTGCACATTTTTCGTTTTTGCCTGAAATTGGTCGTTCTTTTTTTAGTCGTATGACATATCCTGGATAATGAAAGGCCTCAGTCGCTCTCTATTGAGGTATAAAAGACTCTCTCAATAATTTCATTTGATGCGTAATGTTTCTAATCAGATCGAATTTAATTCTTATTTTTTTTTTAAAAAAAAAGCAATGTTTTAATCAACATTTGCCCATTTTGCTCAAGTCGTGCTTTGTTGCCAAGTCGCATTGAGGAAAAGTCCCATGTTTCGTTCCAAAAAGTACCGGTTAATCTTCTTAAAATGAATTTTGTCTGTTGCCATTTTGGTTTGGTAAATAGTGGTTTTCAAAAAATGGACAAGTAGTTTTGGTCGTAATTAATATTTTTAACTATTTGATTTTTATTGCCGCCTTTTCTGGTAGTCATATTATGGTAACCGCAGGTCTCATAGGCCCTCTAGAGTAGATTGTTTTATTCTTTTAGTAGTTTGTCTAATGATATGTTGATATGTTATTTTTTTTATCTCTTCCTCATTTGGTTCACAATTAAGTGAAAAATGTAGATGAGCGCGGTCGGAACTTGATGTGCGAACGCACATTACTGAGCCTCCTTGTTTTTCCTATAAACAGTGCCAAATTTTAAAACTTTCAAAGTTTCAAGTTCTGATGAAGTCACTGAGAAAATCTGGCATCATTCAAGAGCCGCGAAAGGGTTTGAGATGCCAGACAGAATTTAGCAACTTATGCGGTAACATTGCTTGGAACACAAAAAAGTTGCAACTTTGAAAATTAGCACTGCATATAGTAAAATGCGGCAATGTATAATCGGACACTGTGGAGATCGGGCATTAAAAAAACTCGATTACATAATTCTGCTAACTTCACTTCGATATGCAGGCTTATATCTCAACGACGACGTGGTTCTAGTTTAATATCAAAGTCACGTAACCTATACATAAAAATCAAGAAAAGCTGCAAAACGATTTGACTTGCGATAAAAGTCCGTGCATATATCTCTCTAAACAAAAGCTGTATGTCGCCGGAAAAAAACAATTCAATAGCTTTTAAAATGTGTAGAGTCTGTTCAATTTTGGCCACTTTGTGGTTTTCACGACCCCCTTGCAAATTACGTGTTGTTATCCAGCATGTTACAATTTAAAAACTCGGATCTATAATGTTTTGCCCCCCCCCCCCAGCTTAGTAAGCATAAATCTTTTATGACCCCCAGGCGCACGTGCAATTTTCTTACTTAGTAACGTGCTATATAACATATAATTTTTAACAGGGGGGATTAAAAACACTGGGGGGGGGACAGAATAGATCCAAAAACTCAAAGCGACTAACGTTGGATGAACTGCTCTCATACGAAAGGCAACAGGAATTTAATTTAGAGGGGGTTCAGCTTAGATTTTTTTGGGGGGGGGGGGGCAAAACGCCTTCCCCACAGGGGTTTGTAAACCACCCCTCGACGATGGTAGTTCAACAACTTATCCACTAAGCTATCGCTTTTATATTGGCAACAAACGTTTCATAAGAGCAACTCAGATCACTGAACAAATAAGAACTCAAGCGTGAACAGTCAATCGAGGAGTCAAAGATTGTTTTGGAACAACGGCGCAAAAAACAGCCACGCAAAGTTTGGATCGATTCTGTTTTACGCTCCGCAGTTAGAAATTATATGTTGTTATGTAGCACCCTACCATGTAAAAATAAATAGCACCTGCGAATGGTGGGCGTAAAAATATTAGCTCACTAAGGTGGGGACCAAAACAGAATAAACTCAGAATAAAAATCTGTACGAAAAAAGACACACATGTTTACAATAATTGCTTCAAACTTCTTTCGAGAGCTACTAAAAAGTAATACGTGCGACTGCTGACGTAAACATAACCCACTAACGTCGGGCGATTTGCTCTCAAACAACCGAAGAGCTGTTCGCTTCGTCACTAGCTAGGGGCAGTTTAGCGAAGCTCGCTTTAGTTAAATTGAAGGGACGTGAGATGAGCACAGCGGGGGAAGGGCTGCATCGCAGGGGGCAACAGTTGGGGAGCAACGGTGGGAGCGGATCCTTGGTTGCATGGGGTTTTTACGGCCTGAACGATGTGCAGGGTGGGGATTGTGGGGGGGACTGATTTGGCGGTGAAGTGGGTTGGGTCGGTTCTTTCTAAGAACCGCCCTTCACACCATATTTTAAGCCTCCAAAACAGTTTCTGTGAATCAAGTACTTGGATACTAGTGAGCCGAAAAAGTCTTAGAGAATTTAGTGCCCACTGGTTGCTACCTCTTTTTTTCCCTTCTGTGGATAAAAAGTCTGATGGGTCAGACAAAATATTGGTCAAGCAAAAAATTGCATAAAAGACCAATAGAATTAATATAATTGCTACAAACTTCGTTTGAGAGCAATTAAAAATAACTTCCTAAAAAAGCTCGATAGGTCATTCATGATAAAGTATATCTCCTATATTTCACTTTAAGTAGGATAACAGATGATGACATCACGCCCGATAGTAGAACCTGATGTGCGGCATCAATAAAAGAGTTATGGAAATAGATAGGGAGATAGATTGTGAGAGAGACAAAACGTGAATAAGAAAGAGAATGATAAAACCCCAACCGACAGCGAGAGAGAGAGAGAGAAGAGAGATAGCTAGGAGAAAAGTTTGCAGAATTAGCAGTGAAAAAAACTTCAAAACATTTTTCTGTCTGTAGAGTTCTGTCATGTAACACGTTAATTTATTTTTTATGAAAAAATTGCCAAAACTTGAGCCATTAAACATTGATAACCATTCCATTAACTTTAGAATGGTCTAACAAAAAAATCCAAAAAATTAAAGAAAAAACGAAATTTTGCGCCACTTTGGTCTAAAAGAACTCCTAAAAATGAATTTATTATCTTAAACTATGACCTTCCCAGTAACTTCACCACACTAAGAATTCGAAGGACTACTAAACGTGGCTAAGAGCCTCTAACGAACCCTAATGCCCGCGGGGCGCTACCTGTTTATCCCGTTATTAAGGACGAAAATTCAAATGGTTCAGACGAAAAATTGGTCAAGCGAAAAAATTGCATAAAAAATACCCACAGTCTTATATAATTGCTACAAACTTCGTTTGAGAGCAATTAACAAAGGGGGGGGGGATTTTGACTTTTTTAGTTGTATTGTGCCAGGGGGCACGTGCTAAAAAACCGCAACTTTGCAAAATCAAGTGATAGATGCGAAACGGAGAATTTTTTCATGGTATCAAAAAAAAATTGTGAAGCGGTTTCACGAAAGTTTGAACTGTTGCCAACGAATAAAAGTGGGCAGGCACGTGCAAAAAAGACTGTATATTTGCAACACCAGGTCATAATGATGATTTTAAAAATTGAATTGGGCAACAGTTGGGAAATTGATGACCTTTTTCATTGTAGGAAAAATAGGATTTGTGAAGTGCCGAAAGTTTTAACTGTTGCCGACGAACAACATTGGGCGAAGTAGCCCAGGCATATCGTGCGAAAGGAAATATAACTCAAGGGACTTGCAGGCTGAATAGCTTGGTGTTCTGACGCCTGGCGACAGCACCACCAACGCCATGCAATCATTATTAACTGGAGTTGTATCACCGCACAGTTACGAGCATGTTTAAAGCCTTTATATCTCATGAAAATTGAACGATAGTAATTTTTTTAATATGAAAAATTGTGCATAATCGAATGCTCATTTATTAACTTTGCGTCCCAAATGGATGATACACAATGAAATATAACATAACTGGCAGATTGCCAGAAAATAGCCGCAATAGTTTTGTAGATCTGCAGTATAAAAAAAGTAAGAAAAAACAAAAACAAAAAAAATTGTTCCTTTCATTTAGAGCTGAGATGTTATATTTTGATTAAGAATCTGTATAAGTTATTGCTGCTTGTATTAGCTGCTCTCAAATAACCTTCATTTAGAGTGACACACATTTCAATTGACCTTATTTCTTTGAATTAAAGTGAACAAAATCAATTTCAAAGTGAAGAACTCATTTTTGAGCGCAAGGTAAGTCACGTATGACCAAAAATTTAACCACGAAAATGAACAAACAACTAGCTCCACTGAGAGCGAACAACGACGTCACGCATGCAATTCAATTGAATTTGCATGAACGAATGACCATGAAACAGAGTTGAAGTCATTGTGACGTCCTTTGGTCGTAACAAAAATCTTGACGACGAAGTAAAAAAACATAGCCGGAAGAGTTCCGGAAACGACTCGGAGTAGAAAAGTGACCACCCTCAATGACCCAATGTACATTCCACATAATTACACTAAACATGAATAAAAAAATGAGAAATCAGGAAAAACATGAGAAAAGTAACTGACAAAAACTGATACACAAACTAACTCCAGAAAAAACTCCGTTTGGTGAAGGAACGTGTTAAACAGAGTTTGCAATAAAATATTAACAATTGACAGACAACCGAATAAGATAGGTTCATCAATAGAAACTCAAAAAAAAGAGGGGACGACGGACAAAACCGTAAAACCAGAAAAGTTGACTAAGAAGTAACAAACAACAATTAAAATATAAGAGCAAAATAAAACGAAACTGAAACTATGTATAATTTAATAAAATGCTATGTGCCGTTCAGCTTCCACAATTCTGTTCAACCATTATTCGGCGAACAATTTCTACAATTTTTGTTGCCATATCAGTCACTCAACCAAAACGAGGGAGACAAAAATCAATTGACTGTTGGAAACCGCCAAGACCAAAAAACTATAAAACAAAAGTTAAGTAATTTATGTTTGAGAAAATTGCCATATTTAGATTCGAAGTGTCAGTTCATTGTAGCAACACCTAAAATCAAATCTCAACTTAGAATTGACTGACATGAGAAATTAGAGCAGGAATTGTAAGGCCAGATGAAAGTCAAAAACCATAATAACAAACAAATCGGCAAAAAATTGCTCGAATTTAGCGAATTTTCCTCAAAAACAAACAAATATCAATCAATGAACGACCTTCAAAATTTTGCAACAACTAGTTTCAACCACACAATTCCATCAAAGTTATTAAAAAAATTCAAGAAGAATACAAAAAATGCTTGAAAACCTTAAAATAGGCAAAATGGTAAGAAAAATAGATGAAGATTGGATCTAAATGTGTAATAATTGCTTCAGATGGTCAAAAGAGCTTCCAAGATTACCACTACTAGATTAGATAACTGTGAGAAACATTTTTTATTGGAAAGTTGGAATTAAACCTAGAAAAATTTTGAAAAAGACGCACATGATCAAAAAATTTCTTTCTTCTAGTGAAACATTAATTTTCACAGTTACTTTTCTCGCCTTTAAAATATACAATGGTTTCCAACGATGATCACTCTATCTTCTCTGTTTTCCGACTAGTTCAGTCGCTTGAACAAAACACAGTTTTCACATGCCGTATTGACTTTTACATTACGTTTTGAATAAACTCAAATTAGGTACATATTTTTATTCAGCAATCATGGCTTGAAAACACTACACATCCATGTTTCCGTTGAAGAAAATGGAAAAAAAATAAATAGATTCAGCAAACTAATACACTTTAAAAAAAATTGTCAAAAATATTTAAATTATGTATAAAAGAAATATTCAAATTGTAATTAATATAAAAATTTCCCTCGATTTGCAAAAAAAGACATTAGAAGACAAATCAGTTATTGATAACACAAAACTAAACCACTGGCTGTGCGCAGAAAAACTCTTTCTTCTGAGTAAAACCAAAAAATGACATTAAAAAATTTGGACAAAAATTCCAAAAAATGGATAAGTATGTCGTGTACAATTTGAAAAAACAAAAAGAGCCATGTTCAAAAGAGTTGTTCGATGCTCGAATTGCCAACCGAACGTTGCCATATAGATTGATTTTTCAGTAAAATTGCGCTCGAAGATAGAAAAATGACGAAACTAATGAAAAAATTCAAAAATGACAAATATGAGCCCATTTTACACTTGAAAATTTTGCAAAACGCTTTGCAAAACTTGGTGGTATCAAGTTCATGCAGCCATATATTAATGCCGCATTAATCAAAATCAATTTCTACAAGGGAACCAAATTACAAGTAGAAGAATTTAAGCCAATTAGAAGAAAAACCGGCTAAAAACGGTTATCTATATGCGCCGTTCTGTCAAGAACATTTTTCAAAGTCGAGAAGTCATTCCACTAAACGCAGCGCATGATCAAAAATTTCTCTTGCTTAGCGAAAATCTGTTCACCCTGAAAGCATTCCTCACTTTCGCTTTTAGGTCAGAATGCCTCGTGAACAGAACTACTTCCTGTAAAAACATAGCCGGCAGAATACCAGAAACGACTCGAATCGTCGTGCAAAAGAATTTCTATCCTAACTTGGACAAAATCAGAATACTGAAAAAGCACTAGAAATAACAAAAAAGTAGACCAATATAACATAAAAAGCGTTAAAATCTTATCAGTTCAGGGGTGTGGGTAGGTGCTGTTGGGGGGGGGGGGGTTGGTGTAGGTGGGGGCAGGTAGGTGGTGGTGGGGGTGTCGGTAGGAGGGGTGGGGTGGGTACGTTGCGGGGGGTGTAGGTATGTGCGTGGGGGGGGGTAGATAGGTACGAGGGGGGTTGGAGTAGGTACGTTGGGGTTGAAGGGAGGGGGTAGGTACGTTGGGGTTGGGGAAGAGGGTAGGTACGTCGGGGGGGGAGGTAAGAACGTTGGGGGGGGCTTAGGTACGTGGGGGGGCTATTTTTTGGGGGAGCGGGTTAGGTAGTTAAATGGGATCAATTTTTCTCAAATTGACTTCTTCATCTTGAATTAGACTGTTACCAACTGCTATACATTACAATCTAAGCTATTGTTAAAGTCCAATGTTCGAAAACAGAAGTCAACAATCAAAAACGGAGGTAAAAGCTCGAATAGAAAGAAGTCAAAATTGAAGTCTTGAACAAACTTGCTTCCTTCTAAAAAAACATAGCCGATAGAAAACCGGAAACGACTCGAATCGTCGTGCAAACAATCTCTATTCCAATTTGGACAAAATCAGAATATCGAAAAAACACTAGAAATAACAAAAATAGTAGACCAATATAACATAAAAGCGTTAAAATTTCTTCAGTTCAGTGGTGTAGGTAGGTGGCGGGGGGGTTGGTACGTTGCGGGTGGGGGGGTAGTTAGGTAACTGGGGGGGTAGGTAGTTACGAGGGGGGTAGGTATTTTTTTGGGGGGTAGGTACGTTGGGGGGGTTGGTACGGGGGGTAGTTAATATTTTATGGGGGGTTGAGGTACGTGGGGAGGGGTAGTTTTTTGGGGGTTGGGGTATGTAGTTAAATGGAAACAAGATTTCTCAAATTGACCTCTTCACCTTGAATTACAGACTGCTACCAATTGCTATACATTACAAACTGAGCTATTGTTTAAGTCCAAAGTTCAAAAACAGAAGTCAACAATC
>NW_027451814.1:0-19710 GCF_964194025.1 Convolutriloba macropyga
ACAGGAAGTGTTTCATCCAATCCAATAACTCTTTTTAATAGATACCATCAACTATTCAAAAGCATAGTTTTTTGGTGCCGGTCATTTTACGACTTCAGCGTTGTAAGTGTATACGCCAATCTGCAGAAAAAAATTCATAAAAAACAGCGTCCTCTTCTAATTATTTGTCTAAGGAATAGCGCGAAAAACCGTCGTGAAATTTTTTTTTTCACAAGGTGAGAGGGATGTTTTGCTAGACTCCGGCTTTCAAATGTGTTTCTTTTATATGAAGTTTAGGAGAATTCAATCTTTTAAGGCATTTATTAGTTAACATGCAACTTTGAGATAAAATTGCTAGTCAGTGCTCCCTTTTATACCATTTTTAGGGATTTTTAATCTTCTACGGGAAAGTTTCTTTTCTAGAATTTATTTTTGTTCCATTTCAGAAATAGGTTTACCTTAATTATTTTTCAATGACTTTTTAAATTAATTAAGTGAGATAAAAATTATGGCTCTCTTTGTCTTCGTTTTTTCACTGAACGCTCAAGATAAAAAAAGCAGCTGTTTTCAAATGTCCCCAGAACATCATCTGTTTATTAAGGTAAATGGTTTGATATTTTCACGAAATATATTGTTTATTCGAGTTGGTAATCAAAGTTAGTTTACTCAATTTATGCTTCGTGAGATTCCTTAATCTTTTCTTAACGTTTTTCTGACTAACGTTACTGACTCTTTACACAAATACATTTTAAATTTTGAGAGCAAAGTTTACCTGGTATTTATCTTGCATTTGAGGACTATTTAGAGACAAAAGAAACGGTTTTAAGTGACGAGGCTCTGTTTTGTAGTCATTCTCTTTAAGTTATCTATCAGAGTGAATTAGAGCGAATGCTTATTGTTAATAGCATTGAGCTTATTGACATTGAAGAATTTAATGTACATTTGTGCATTCGATGTGATACTGTATTTTTTCAATGTTTGTGCGGAAATCAATACTAAAAACAAGTTTAAGTGAATTAAAAACCGTTGTTTGTGGGTTTGATAGGTATTTTTGTTGAAATATGACCAACAGAAGCGGATTCGAGAAAGGTTTGTTTGATTGCGAAAAGTCTCGAAGAGAGCAACTTAAAATAATAATGTTCAGCACAAGAGCAATTACTACGTTCTGATTACTTATTACGCCAGTGAAATTCAGTGAAATTGTTTTGGCATGTTTTGCCATGATTTTGGCAAGTTTAATAACGCAATTTTCTTGATACAGGTTGATAAGATCATGGCAAGATCTGATCAAGATGTACCAGGAATTGTTGTCCGTGCTAAGATAATCCATGTTTTGTCAAAACTGTCAAAATCTTGCATGTCTTTGCAAGGTGTATCAAATTTCGTTTCACTGGGTACTCTAATTTAGATCACTTCGTTGAATTTGAAATAAACATCTTTCAATTCTTATCTTTTTCTTTGTTATGGTTCAAGATTGCATTTGAACTAACTTTTTACAGCCAAAATACAGAAATGATCTCATCTTTCTGGGGTATATTTGGGCTCAAAAGCCTATACAAAGCGTGAAGAAATCGGAAATGTGAAGAATTTCACAAACTTTAACCAGGATAGCATGAACTTCGAACCCCAAATAAATTTGGACGTCGGAACAACTATTGATCGAGACGATTCCTCTTGGAAAATTTTTGAGGCCAACGTTAAGAACCCTTAGTTTGAGAAGAGCCCGGGTCGAGGTGTCACCGCCATTCAACGCAAATATATGTAAGATAAGCGGTGAATGCGGGAAAATTTGTAAGATAAGCGGTGATTGCGGTGAAATTACATAAATCAGGCGGTGAAAGCGGTGAAAAAAATTATCGTCCGGTAGCAGTGAAATTACATAGTTTCACCACTGAATTTAGCGGTGAAATTACATAAATTCACCGCTTTGAAAAAAAATGTCTAAATTATGTAAGATGAGAGGTGAATGCGATGAGATTACATAAATCCACCGCTTAACTTAATGGTGAAATTACATATATTCACCTCTTAGAAAAAGTGTCAAATAATATAAGATTAATGGGGCAATTTTAAGGGAGGGGGGTAAAACGAGGGAAGTTAAGAGGGCAATGGGCGGTAAGTGAGGAAATGTTAGATTTAACCCTCCTAAAATTAGCCCCCGACCTTATATCATTTTGACACTTTTTTCTAAGCGGTGAATTTATGTAATTTTACCACTAGAGTAAGCGGTGAACTTACAAAAATTCACATTTCACCGCTAAAATATGTAATTTCACTACTGAAAATCGCAAATCTTACTAATCTCGCTAAACTGTAGAAAGTGATGAAATGTGGTGACTTTTCACCGCATTTCACCGCAAAATTATGTACGAACTTTGCGGTGAAAAAAACAACTTTTCACCGCTTATCTTACATATTTTTCCGATATTTCCTCGGCCCGGGAGCCTCGATAATGACCCCACCCCCCAAATAAAGTTTCAAAATGTGTTTTCAAAATTAGTGATCTAGTTTTTGGCTATGCGGAAAATAGATTATAGTGGTCTCGCCAAAACTACGGATGGTTTGTTTGGTTCTAAAAATATATTTGTAATTAAATTTATAGAGAACTATTAAGAGCTCTAGTCGATCTGTCAAATAGGAATTCAATTGTATTGCGTATATTTGAGCTGTTTCTTCTCTTTTGCAGCCACTTCACAGAAGTCATTTCTGAGCCATACGGCAGATGCTACCAATTCAGTGACTCCTTTCCCATTTACAACAGCGGGCCTGGATATGGTTAGCCATCAAAACCAGACTAACACTCTTCATAAATACTCAGGTTGAGGTCCGGACCCAAATTTTCTCCTGATCAGACTTTCCAGACCGAAATTATCTCTGATCAGACTTTCCAGACCGAAAATACCCTTGATCAGACTTTCCAGACCCAAATAACCTCTGATCAGACTTTCCACACCTATGGAGTTCTGATCAGACCATCTCCAGACCAGGGTCCAGACTAAAATTCAGATCATTGCCCAGACTATGATCAGACCCAATTTCAGGCGCAAGTAACCTCTGATCAGACTAAGTCGAGACCATACCCCAGTTGACCACTGAGTAATTTCGGTCTGGGAACACACGGGTGTGCGCTCGACTGGGTCTGATCATAAGTCAATTTGGGTCTATGGACCTCAACCTGGGTAGCCAGGTTAAATTGTCCGTGAGCGAATTAAAAATGCAGAGTTGGGGGAGGTGAGTTGGGTTTTATTACACTATATAACCAGCTCAATAATCCAAGTCTATCTAAATTCCAGTCCTGCAAAACGTCTAACATCAATAGTGCGTCAAACAAGCTTGAACATTATTTAATAAAATTAGGTCCAAAACATATGTCAAAATTCTATCATAATCAAGAGCTGAACTACAGTCTTAGGAGGAACAACACAAAGAGAAGAAGAAGGCAACGTCAGTATAGATTGGTATCAATTCTGCAACTTCTAAAATTTAACTTGAATCAGTCTACAGCCAGTAACGCATTCGGAATGAATTTATATTTTTATATTCGACCAGTAGTAATTTACAGCTCTCGCACTGTACGGGAACAATACAATGCTGCTTGACTAAAGTATTCAATAACTTTAGCTTTTCTATCGAAAGTGTTGCTTTTCTGAGTTCCTTTGTCAGTTGCTCGATATGCTTAGTTTTTCAACTAAATATGCCAAACTAGACATTGGCTCGACCTAAAATGCCGTAATAGATATCAATTGTTACAACATCACTCGACCAGAAATATCTAACTAGACTTACGGCTAACCTTGGATATCAAACAAAAATAATCAAAAAAGTCATCATTTTTTTTCGTTTCAGGATTAGAACTATTGTTGAATATAGAGTCATACGAGTACAGTGGGTCTATGACAGACTCTCTAGGCCTGGCATTCTACATTTCCCCCTCTTCAGAGCCCCATTCTTACCTGGACCCTACAACTATGTTGCCAGTGTACCCCGGAATGTATACAACTATTGCACTAAACAGGGTTAGAGGTCAAATGTTGTTTGAGGTTAGAGGTCAAATCGAAACTGAACATGGCTTGGGTCAAATTTGAATAACCGAATTATTGATAGATGAAAAAAAAACTTTTAAGCGAAAGAAGGAAGGAAATGTATTCTTCTCTGTTATCGCGTTTTCCATTTAGGATTGTGAAAAATATTTCGGGCATTTTTAACATTGTCCATGTAATTAATATTCCCATTACATGACCAGTAGATACTTTAAGGAATGTTTCGCGAGAACAGTTTATTAACCTAAATAATCACTTGGCTCCTAGGTCATGGAAAAGTTTGTTTGCCAAGTTATTTGTTAAAAGCTATTTGCCAAGTAGTGACGTAATCTTGGAAAACTGTCCCCACATGAATAGAAATTCATCCCGTTCAATCATAACAACACCGATTAGAATAATATAAAACTCACAATTGCAGGGTTCCTTATTGGGTTGTTTTTTTAAAAGCTTATTTCTCTGAGTGTGAAACGTGATCCTTGCTTTAGCAAAAAATTCTGCGCCTCAAATCTCCATACGACGAGTGTGGAGACTATCAAACTGAACATCTGCCCTACTTGAACAAAAAGGTTACCATTCATCATTGAATAACTACCTGAGAGGGAATAGATTATATTAGCAACCAGCACAAAACAAGGCCTAGCACAAAATGTTCAAAGAACAGACTGGTCGTGTAAGAACTGGTAAGAAAAATTTTTATCGTGCCAGATCTGATAAACTTTTCGAAAGGCTGTCAAGCTAATTCGCTAATAGCTATAAAGGTTTCCATACAATATAATTGTTAGATCTTACAACAAAAAACCAAAATTCTTCTTATAACCCAGATTCTACATAAGAATAGTTCCCCGTACACGATAAGAAGTTCCAAGTAAGATTTAGCAAGGAGAAATATTGTTGTGTAAAGTCTGGGTGATAAGCAGAATTTCTGTTCTCTTGTGTGAGATTAGGCAATTACAGTATTACAAAAATTTATTTTATAAAAAATCTAATGATTAAACCATTAGATGTGTCAAACTACAAAAAAAAAAACATTTGGAGCGTACCCAATCTAACGGCTGCTCTCCTATCAAAAACAAGGAAAACTTCACACCACCCAATTCTTTCCATCGGTTTCAAATCTGTCCGGTTTTTACGTTTTTGCAGTTAACTTTTGTGAACTGTATTATCCGGTATACTGTAGATTACCGTTGCACTACTTGTTGTTCAATTAGTCTTTTTAAGTAATCCTTCAGCTTTGCTGCTTAACAAACTTGTTTCGCTCAGAATAAAAAATAAATATAAATGAAACAATCAAAATCTGCTTGAGTTTTTGTTGATAACTCAGCTTATAAAATGAATTGAGGAACTTTCAATCGTAAACATTGTAGCCCTATAACTTGGGTATAACCAATCAAAGATTCAATCTGCTGCAGTTAGAAGTTGATGAAAGGAGACTTTACAAATTGCAAATCGCATATTAATAATCTTCTAACATAAATGTTAACAAAAGTTTCTATGATTATCAGTCATTCCAATTTCGAACTAGAGTAGGTTTCATTCAAGCCAGTAAGAGAAGCTGACTTTAGGATTTTCACAAAGTTTTTCTTGCTTTAACACTCTGTTCGCCAGAAAGAAAGATTGAGAAAATCAAAGTTAAATCTCATTTCACAGTTCAACGTTAAATTAAACTTGATAGCATAACTCAACCCTGATCACTATATCCCCGTTTATCACTGTCTTTGATCAACAAAAAGAGATTGCCTTCCTTATGGGTTTCTTTTGCCGTAGGTCTCCAATTTTGCCGTTTCTTTAACGTTGGCAAATACTCTTAGCAAAATCTCCCCAAAACGATTTTTGCTAAGGCTTGACTTTGTCGAAAGAGCTTCCGATGATCAATAAATTCCTCTGCGCATGGTAGACAGTGTAATCAAGCGTCCTTGATGCTAAGCCAGAAGTGTTTGGGAGTCAATGCTTCGAGGTCATTAACGTCTGAACTGACTAGAGTCAGCGGTCTTGCGTTCAATGATTTCTCAAAAATACAAATAGTGCTTGAAAGAACGTTCTCGGTGACTGATCTATTCCCCAACACTACATAACTTGCTTTCTTGCTGCTTTTCACAAACCGTTCCCATATTCCTCCAAATTGAGATGTTGCGGGTGGGTGGAACTTCTATTTGATTCCGCAATGAGATCAATAAATTTCGATCCCTTCTGTGTTCCATGCCGCAACGTACACTCTTTCAATTCTCATAAAGATTGTCTCTTTGTCGTTATTGAATTTACTCGGTTTACGTACTTCGCGCAATAAATTGCATTGAGAGAAAAAACTGTATCCAATTTGGGTACCACTTCTACATGAACCGCTCTCATAGTTATACATATGAACAGACAACACCATCCTTTTTCTTTTTTTGCCCATTCCTAACTGTAAAAGGCCAAAGTAGTCGACTCCCGCTTCTGTATTTTTTGCTAAAGCACCTAACATTTTTTCGGTTAGATTGGCAATTGCTGGTTTTATTGTGTTGCACTACTTGTTCTGCGTCACTACGACCAAAAATCAATGAAAAAAATATCATTTTAGTACAACAAAATGCAAAAGCTCTTCATGCTTCAAAATATAAGATCTATATACAAAAATTTATATCAGCTTCAAATTCTAGTAAACAGTTTAGATAGTCTACCTTTAGCCGTCTGCTTAACAGAAACATGGATAAACGAAGAGTATGACACTGCTTGTTTGCAACTAGATGGTTATCAAAAAATCGTCACAGTCAGTAGGGGTGTAAAACGAAATCGAGGTGGAGGAGTTGGTATTTTTTTGAAAAACAAAATAAAGTTCGAAACAGTAAGCAATTACACCAGCAATGAGTGCCAAATTTTGACACTGAAGTTTTGCTATAATAATTTAAAAGTTTTTTTAACTACAATATACGTCAAATCAAACACGTCCAACGAAAAACTAAACACAAGCTTAGGAAACCATTATTGAGAAAGTTGTTATTCCGGAAGACTATATGTCAGTTATATGTGGTGATTTTAATATATATCATCACACCGTTTTTTCAAAGTTGAAAACATTGCAAGACGCCTTGCTGTCTTTTGACCTGCATTATGCGGAAAATGTTAACTGCACTAGAGAAACAAAGACTAGTAGTTCTTGTTTTGATGCCCTGTATTCCAACGTAATAATTGATCTGAAAGTGTCACAAATTACGCTAACAGATCATTATACGCTCTTTTTCGGATTCTCGGGACACAAATTGAATCATTCAGAAAAAGAAAATGATGATGATCGTATGATTAAAATGTGGACAAAACTTAATGACCCAAACGTAATTGTTAATCTTCAGTTTTATATGCAACATGAATTACAGGAGTTTGAACTAACACTTGATCAATTAAGTTCTGAAGAAGCCATGAAAAATTTTCAGTTTCTCTTGAATAAATGTGTTGAAAAATTTGTCCCTACAAAAATTTGTAAAGGTGCAAAAAATAAAAAATTGTGGGTTGACAACGAAATAAAACATCTAGCAACGAAACGACAACAATACCAAAATTTAATGAGAACAAAAGACAAAAACGATCAACTCAAATTCAATGCACTACGTAAAAAGCTGCAAAAACTGATCAGAAGAAAAAAGGAAATGTATTATCAGCGGTAAAGGTATGCAGATGGTCAGAAAAACTCTAAATCTCTTTTTGACTGCATTAGCAGATTAAAAGGCAAAGTTGCATCGCAAGATAGGCTCAATAAAGAGACAGCTGATAAATTCATAGACTATATCTCTACAGTTGGTAAAACCTTAGCATCAAATTTTGAGTCTAAAAGTGGGAATATTTCTAAAAGCAGTAGTTTTAGTGTACAATCAATGCGACTAACCAGGGCCACTTCGCTGGAAGTACGGGAAATAATAAAGAAAATGCGAACCAAATATAGCACAGATTGCTTTGAATTGAACAACTTTTTTTTGAAGAAACTCGAATGGTTAATTGTGCCAATACTAACAAAATAATCAACAAATGTATCGATGAAAGAAGTTTTCCACCTTGCCTGAAAGAAGCTATCATAGTAGCAGTACATAAAAGTGGTGATGTCCAGGAACCATCTAACTTCAGACCAATTTTTCTACAAAGAACAATGCAACTGTTGCAAAAGTCTTTGAAACATTTCTGTACAACAAAATATCTATGTTTTTGGAAGTTTTTGATCTCCTGGATGCAAATCAATATGGTTTCCGACGACAAAGAGGAACAATTGATGCATTAGCGCATTTTGTTGAAAACGCTAGGGACAATTTAGAAAACCAGCCAAAGTGCTCGATAGGTTTGTTTCTAGATTTGAAAAAGGCATTTGACACGGTTGATCATAACTTACTACTTAGAAAAATTGCTAACATAGGTTTGAGAGGCCCAATGCTTGAAATTATGAAATCTTACTTATCTGACAGAAAACAAATTCTTAGATATGGTGCTGCAAGAACGAGTCCGAGAACTGTCACGTTTGGCGTGCCGCGAGGTTCAGTTTTAGGACCACTACTTTTCATCATATACGTCAATGACATCAGACAACAATGCAACTGCAATTCTGTGTTCCATGCCGCAACGTACACTCTTTCAATTCTCATAAAGGTTGTCTCTTTGTCGTTATTGAATTTACTCGGTTTACGTACTTCGCGCAATAAATCGCAAAATGGCATTGAGAGAAAAATCTGTATCCAATTTGGGTACCACTTCTACATGAACCGCTCTCATAGTTATACATATGAACAGACAACACCATCCTGTTTCTTTTTTTGCCCATTCCTAACTGTAAAAGGCCAAAGTAGTCGACTCCCGCTTCTGTATTTTTTGCTAAAGCACCTAACATTTTTCGGTTAGATTGGCAATTGCTGGTTTTATTGTGTTGCACTACTTGTTCTGCATCACTACGACCAAAAATCAATGAAAAAAGAAATTGTTTGTACATCAGATTTGATGGCTGCATTAAAGCGCCTATTTAAAATCGATGTCGTTTCTTTTTATTTCTCTCAATGTGAAAACAGGACCACCCAAGATATATCAAGTATATCAACTGATTGCTGCGATTACGCGCTTGAAGTTGTTAAACTTGTAAACTTTCTCCAAATACATGATCTTAGCAGAATAAATTCTATTTTCATCGTTTTCTTGTTTTTTTCTCCTTTTAGGCTATATATTTTTTAAATATTTTAACAAAATAAATACATATTCTGTCTACGATTGAGCATTTTTTTTCGAAAAAACAATTTTTTACTCTGGTAACCAGAGTTGTTTTAACTCTAACGTCATATCCGCTAACACTTTAAACTTTGCTGCTACAATCCATTGAAGACAATGGTCGTCCCGGTTTTCTTCCACTTGTACATATCTTTTTAGTACAACAAAATGCAAAAGCTCTTCATGCCTCAAAATATAACATCTATATACAAAAATTTAGATCAGCTTCAAATTCTAGTAAACAGTTGAGATAGTCTACCTTTAGCCGTCTGCTTAACAGAAACATGGATAAACGAAGAGTATGACACTGCTTATTTGCAACTAGATGGTTATCAAAAAATCGTCACAGTCAGTAGGGGTGTAAAACGAAATCGAGGTGGAGGAGTTGGTATTTTTTTGAAAAACAAAATAAAGTTCGAAACAGTAAGCAATTACACCAGCAATGAGTGCCAAAATTTGACACTGAAGTTTTGCTATAATAATTTAAAAGTTTTTTTAACTACAATATACGTCAAACCAAACACGTCCAACGAAAAACTAAGCACAAGCTTAGGAAACCATTTTGAGAAAGTTGTTATTCCGGAAGACTATATGTCAGTTATATGTGGTGATTTTAATATATATCATCACACCGTTTTTTCAAAGTTGAAAACATTGCAAGAAGCCTTGCTGTCTTTTGACCTGCATTATGCGGAAAATGTGAACTGCACTAGAGAAACAAAGACTAGTACTTCTTGTTTTGATGCCATGTATTCCAACGTAAAAATTGATCTGAAAGTGTCACAAACTACGCTAACAGATCATTATACGCTCTTTTTCGGATTCTCGGGACACAAATTGAATCATTCAGAAAAAGAAAATGATGATGATCGTATGATTAAAATGTGGACAAAACTTAATGACCCAAACGTAATTGTTAATCTTCAGTTTTATATGCAACATGAATTACAGAAGTTTGAACTAACACTTGATCAATTAAGTTCTAAAGAAGCCATGAAAAATTTTCAGTTTCTCTTGAATAAATGTGTTGAAAAATTTGTCCCAACAAAAATTTGTAAAGGTGCAAAAAATGAAAAATTGTGGGTTGACAACGAAATAAAACATCTAGCTACCAAGAAACGACAACAATACCAAAATTTAATGAGAACAAAAGACAAAAACGATCAACTCAAATTCAATGCACTACGTAAAAAGCTGCAAAAACTGATCAGAAGAAAAAAGGAAATGTATTATCAGCGGTTAAGGAATGCAGATGGTCAGAAAAACTCTAAATCTTTTTTTGACTGCATTAGCAGATTAAAAGGCAAAGTTGCATCGCAAGACAGGCTCAATAAAGAGACAGCTGATAAATTCAAAGACTATATCTCTACAGTTGGTAAAACCTTAGCATCAAATTTTGAGTCTAAAAGTGAGAATATTTCTAAAAGCAGTAGTTTTAGTGTACAATCAATGCGACTAACCAGGGCCACTTCGCTGGAAGTACGGGAAATAAAAAAGAAAATGCGAACCAAATATAGCACAGATTGCTTTGAATTGAACAACTTTTTTTTGAAGAAACTTGAATGGGTAATTGTGCCAATACTAACAAAATTATTCAATAAATGTATCGATGAAAGAAGTTTTCCACCTTGCCTGAAAGAAGCTATCATAGTAGCAGTACATAAAAGTGGTGATGTCCAGGAACCATCTAACTTCAGACCAATTTTTCTACAAAGAACAATGCAACTGTTGCAAAAGTCTTTGAAACATTTCTGTACAACAAAATATCTATGTTTTTGGAAGTTTTTGATCTCCTGGATGCAAATCAATATGGTTTCCGACGACAAAGAGGAACAATTGATGCATTAGCGCATTTTGTTGAAAACGCTAGGGACACTTTAGAGAACCAGCCAAAATGCTCGATAGGTTTGTTTCTAGATTTGAAAAAGGCATTTGACACGGTTGATCATAACTTACTACTTAGAAAAATTGCTAACATAGGTTTGAAAGGCCCAATGTTTGAAATTATGAAATCTTACTTATCTGACAGAAAATAAATTCTTAGATATGGTGCTGCAAGAACGAGTCCGAGAACTGTCACGTTTGGCGTGCCGCAAGGTTCAGTTTTAGGACCACTACTTTTCATCATATACGTCAATGACATCAGACAACAATGCAACTGCTCTACAATAACGCTCTATGCCGACGATACTGCTCTGCAGCCAAAAAAATGCAAATAAAGTTCTTTTTCAAAGTGATATTGACAACATTGGCCTCCACTTAAGCGATAACAAACTGACGCTAAATGTTGAAAAAACGATTAATCTAAACTTAGGTTTTAAAACTATGATGAATGTTCTAAGACTGAACAATGCAACCCTTAAAAAGAGCAACGAAGTAAAGTATCTAGGCGTTTTGCTGGACAACAAATTGGATTTCAAAAAACACATAAAAAGCGTCGCTGCAAAATTGACCAAATTTACGGGATTGTTCTACAAACTGAGGTTTATATTGAGTACTAAACAATTAGTTTAAGTATTTAAGTCTTTTGTTCAACCGGTTATATAATATTGAGTGCTTATTTACGGAACTGCAAACAAGACAAGCCTGAAGTTTATCGAAGTGAAAATTAAACAAATTACGCGAATTATTTTCAGGAAACAAAGTCATCAATCAACAGCGAACGAACGGGAAAAATATGGAATCTTCTTGGTGAAAGAGCTGCATATTTATGAGTTTTTAAAATTTTTAACCAAAACAATTAGGCGGGAACATAAAAATGAAGTTTTTAACCGGTTTATTGAGGATTCAGAGCTTGTGAGGCTAGATGAGAAAAGAACAACAACTAAGAAACTAAGACCTAGCAATCAATTTACTGGTATCAACCCAAAGAGAATTGGAATACGAATAAGGAAATTGCTAAATTATATACTTAATTTCGATTCAAAATATGTTCACTTTATAAAGAGTTGCTACATATCTGGAATTAATACACACTACCATACTTTTCTTGAAAATTTTATACAAGGAAATGACATCATAGAACTTTTTTATTAGTTTTTATTTGAGCAATTGTCCAAAACAATAATTTTATATTTATTTTTATGCTTTTGCAAAAACTCAACTGTTTCCTCACGTGTACTTGCTGTCACTCAATCTATTTAAACCTTAAAAACAAACCAATATACACACCCTACTCCCACCCCTATTTGCTAACAAACTGCTTCCCAAAAGCATCGCACGACTAGGCTTTTTTGCCTTTTGATGGCCTTTTGAGTATGTATATGTAAACCTCATTGAACAATGTTGTTTGTTTATACATACTTGAGAAGAATTTATTATTATTATAAAATTGTTCTTGATTGATTTGAAAGCATTTCGTATGCCTAGGATTCATGCTTCTGCTGAACAATGTTTCTTACGTGCTCTTTGCCCTCGTTTTGATTGTCATTGTGCTCGTTTCCCAAGAATAATTCAACTGCATGATGTTTCCAATTAGCAATATTGGATGCTTTGCATTGAAGTTGAACTGACTTTTAACTACTCTGCCTGTTGCTCAAATAAGTTCTTCTTCATTCATGAGGAATAAAAGCTGTAGAATTTTGCCGCTTTTTGGAATTTCTTTTTCAGCTGTCAGAGATTTTGTATCTTCGCCATACTGTTCTTGCAGTAGCAACTTGAAAATAATTGCTTCTGCCTTTTCTCTTTCTTCAACGCTGACTACAAAAATTGCCGGTTTGTAATTGATTAATGCTTGGGGTACTTAAGCCACTGTATTCATCAATCTGTTAATGTTATTTTATCGTTCCCACTGAAAAACAGCTTTTTATCTTCAGCTTGCATCTGGAAGACAGAGGAGGTTTTATTTTCTTGATCTGATGCAAAGATTAAATTCACTTGCTCTGGCCATTCACCTTAACCCACTGAGCCACTCACTTCCCCTGAGTTGCTCAATGTTGATTGCTCGGGTGCCAACGTCTGCTGGGTTGTTGATGCCACAAACACTGGTTGTTTACAATGAGAGCTGTGTTTCCTATGCAAAATTGTAGTTGATTCCGACCAAAAACAGCAACTATACATATCTTGTTCTCATCTTCCTCGACTATCTGTTCTCTCAACCTCACAGCCATGACTGCTGCTTGCAATTCTAGACGTGTTATTGAAAGATGCATCGTCGTTGCCACTTGGAAGTGTCCAATCACAAATGCTAAGTCAGCTGAGTGATCTTTGGGTCGTGGTCCTAGATAGGCCACTGCAAAATCGTGTCTTCATGTGCGTCTACTAACAGATGAAGTTCCGTTTTATCCTTTGCTGTGGGAGCTGTTCTTCCACCTTGGGAATTCTCCTTCTTCACCAGGCTCCACTTCATTGTCCTAATGTTGCCCTTTCTTAGTTCATATGCCTTTCAGAAGCCGTCTCATGTAAAAACTGAACGGAGAAACAAAACCGAGTGTGTCAAATACTGACAAAAATAGCGATCGAACCTTCTTTTGGTAATTGGTGTCTCAACTTCTTTTTTGTTACCTCTGCAGACATTAAGACTATCGCCAATAATCGTCCATTGTAGTCAAAGCACTGGAGATAACCAGTTGCTTATTGACTTCTAGTCCTTTTTTGCTGTATTGAGTCCCACTCGCTTGAGAGCATAGTTTGTACAATTTTGAAAAATTTTATCTCCAAATTAAGGACGCTGATATTCTTGTCTGCGAATGGGTTTGCTAGTTGTTGGACTCCAGAGAGACCTCGGGCAACTCCTATCCTGTTCGGAATATGTCACCTGTAGAAACACCCATTCGATGTCAACTGTCAACGCTATTCGCCCCTCGCGAAATCTGAATATAGTTCCAGTCAATCCGTGTAGCAGACCGGGTGCTGATAGTTGCTTGTCGTTTAGGCAAGTTTTTTTGTACTTTGATGCAGCATTGCAAACACGTCTTACTTTGCCAGGCTTGTTATGGTTTAGCACTGAATTGTGTGGCAAATACCGATCTTTCCCAAAGTTGCCTTTCGCTTTGGACTCTTCCAATATTCTTACGATTCCGTTCTCAACAACTGTATCTACTGACTGTTGTTACGAGATTTTCCGACTTCTGATTGAGGTTTGGGCCCCCTTGGAATTTTCACTCCAGTGAGTAAAGCTGACCCAAGTCTGAGCTTTAACTGTTTGGCAGGTTTGGACGTGGTTCACTCCACAGTATTTCCCTTTCGTACCACTCACCTGTGATGTTCGTCGTACTCTCTAGCAGTCTTTGTGCTAGCAGTTCCTTCTTTGACTGACTGACGACGTTTATTTTGGAAGCAAAGGTTTCTACATCCCACCGCGTTTGGATATTCTGAGTCTCTTTCACATCATCTGTGAAAGCAAAATGACAAATACTTGTCCGACATCAATCCACTGACTACCATTCTTAGCTCTGTTAGAACGGCGAAAAGTTTACTTGGCGTTCCTATTTTGTAATCCAATGTGCGTTGTAGCTAACATGCATCCTAACCAACTCCATCAAGTGGAAGCTCTTGTCGAGTAGAGCACTCAAATGATTGAGGCTTTGCTTCAGCTTGTTGTAGTTATAGTTCCTGTTTCCCAATGAGATTAACCGATTTGCAAACGCTTCGATTGAATGCACCTTTGCATATAGTCCACTTATGTTTTGAGAGGATCCTTTTCTGTGCTCAGATTCTCCGTGACGTGTATGCCAGCTATGTTGAGCGTAACATCGGTGCCCTGACTCTAAATCGGTAAAAGAAGCCGTCGATCCACTATTGATGAAAGCCTATGAGTTCAGACTGTTGCCACCTCTCTGAATTGAGACAGGAACTATCCGCATAATTCTCGTAACTTTGTTAATTTTGTTGTTTGATAATGTGCTTACGCTAACTGCGAGATTGCCCTCGTCCCTTTGGTTTTCTGTATGTAGCAATCGGTTGTGCTTCTTTGTACATTCGTTGGTACCGCACGCATCGGTTTTACAATCTTTGGTTTCATATCCTTCGCCCAGACATCAGTAACAAAAGTGTTGCTTCCCCACAGCTGCACTCATCTTTCTGAAAAACGGACAGTTACAAATTTTATGAGTGCCATCAGTTAGCCGACAATGATCACTTGGCTCTTGCGTTCATCTCTCACATTCGAACATGCGCTGAAGTTGGATACTTTTGAGAACCGTTTGTCTCCATTTGTGTTTCTTAAGTCTTCTTCTTTTCGCCCCCTGAAAAATTAAAAACCGTTAATGCAAGATTGCCCATCTAGATAGCCATTTTCAAACATAATCAAATCAGCTCAGTGTCTATCTTAATCATCAACATAGAACCACCACTTTTTGCGAGCTTGATTGCAGAGGACCGTTATGCTTGTACTCTTTGAGCACATTCAGAAAGTTTGAAACAATAATTGAGAAACTGATCAGATCTGATGAGTTGTGAGATTTCACCTGACTAGCCTTGCGAAGGCTCTCCAGCTGTGCATCGATGATTACATGAGGCCTTCCAAAATTCTTCTCCAGAATGCTCCAAGCGGCACCGTAGAACTGCCCAGAATAGCCATTCCAGAGATTGCTGACCTTACCTGTCAGTAGAGTCTTAAGATGGCTCATGTTCTGTGAGTCTAGTATTGGTCGTTGATCCACTGTAGAAATAAACATACTGGACCACTCTGGCCATTCGGAGAGTTTCCATCGAAGTTGTTCAATTTCAGCTTTAGTAGGTTACTGCTACCTGAGTAACCACTGATTTATCGCTTACCAGTTCAGAGCAATTTTCTCGGTCTTCAACGCTTGATGGACGGTCGCGAAAACTGTGATAATGTGAGAAGTGACCATGACTTTATAGTTCGAGAGTTGCTTCGAGGGCAGCTGCTGATTGATCTATTGTTAGAAGGTGGCCTATTCTACCCGCCCAATGTGAGACATCTTTCTTTTTTGGGATCCAGTAGCAGCGTGATTTGTCTCGAGCACCACTGGTTGATTGAGAGCGGACATCCTCATTCTCTAATGCTGTTCTTTTCATTTTGCAATCTTACTCATGCTCCTCCTCCAGTAGTTGATGCTTGGTTTCGAGCTCCTTCATTTGCATTTTCAGTTCAAGCGTTCTTCTTTAAACCGTGCCTATCCAAGGCGCAACATGACTTCGACTTCAATATTGATTTTCTTCATCCGTTCTTCACGCTTTTGCTTTGCTCAAATTTCTCTGAACATTCTGTGTATCTTTGCCGCTTGCTGTTGCTCCATTTTGTACTGTTTGAGCAACTGGGTTGTTTTTCCGATAATTTTTGTTACTCTCGCTCTCCTTCACTGCTTGAATTGGGTTACTTTGCTCTGCATCATTGTTGGTGATGTTCCTTTGCTTTCATATGAAAGCCAATGATAGTCCAAACTCGATTTGCACTCCCTTGCTTCTCTAAGATGTTCTTCCACAAAATGTCCCCTGTTGGGTACAATCTGGATTCAACGCTAAAGTTTCTTGGGTAATTTGCTTGTAGAAGATGAGCAGTCTGTCAGCAGAGGACCTTCAGTTGGTTGGGTCGTTCTGAATCTTCAATTTTTCAATAGCCAAGCCTTGGTTTAGTTTTAACTTCTTCCACTAATTCTTGATGCTTCTTGTCGTCTGGGTTTTCTGCTGGTTGATACGGTACACTTACTGTACAGATTCTGTTGTTTAAGTTTAAAATGCTTGGTTGCTGCTCATTTTGCTTAGCCTATTCCCTTTAAGCAGGGTTTGCACTTCAATTTCTTTGTTAATTTGCCCTTTTTGTTCGCATAACCGGGTTTCAACGTTGAGTCATTTGATTTCTGTTGGTGGAGTACTCTAGGCATTCTCGTCATCAGATTCTACAGCAGTTTGACTTCAACTGTCTGGGTCGACTGCTCTCCTGTCCAAGACAAGGAAAACTTTACACCACCGAGTTCGTTTCAGCGGTTTCAAATCTGTCCTCATATTACAACTTTCTTCTTATCTTTTGTGAACTGTGTTATCCACTACTCTGTAGATTACCATTGTGTTATTTGATACTGAATTAGTCTCACCATTTAACCATTCAGCTTTGCTGTTCAACAAACTTGTTTCGCTCGGAATACAAAATATTTCAAACTATCAGGTCAAAATTAGAAATTCTTTTTTGAACAATTTGTTGCCCAATAATTTGGCTATAATTGCGGAAATTTTCAATTTCTTTCATAAACAGTTTTGGTAAAGTCTGGGTGAAAAAAAGAATTTTGGTTTTCTTGTGTGAGATCTGACAATTACTACATTACAAAATTTTGCATAATAAAAAAACTTGTGATCAGGCAATTAGATATTTCAAATTGACAGACATTTGGAGTGTACCCAAAATAACGACTGCGCTCCTATAAAAAGACAAGGAAAACTTTACAGCACTCAGTTGGTCTCAGCGGTTTCGAATATGTCCGGAAATAAAAATATTGCAGTCATTGTTTTTGAACTGTTTTATAAGCTATACTGTAGATTACAGTTGCATTACTTGTTGTTCAATTAGTCTTTTTAAGTAATCCTTCAGCTTTGCTGCTTAACAATTTTTTTTTTCGCTGAGAATACAAAATAAACAAAAATGAAACAATGAGAATCTGTTGTCGTAGTTTTTGCTATCGTAGTTTTTGCTATCGTGAGTTTTTGCTATCGTAAACATTGCAACCCTATAACTTGGGTATAACCAAGCAAATTTTCGAACTGCTGCAGTTAGAATTTGATAAAATGAGATTTTACAAGTTGCAAGACAATAATAATCTTCTAAAATAAATATTAGCAAAGTTTCTTCTCGTTTCTCAAATCAAAATTAAATTAAACTTTACAATCACTATTTACCGCTCAAGAAACGAGCTTCAATAAGCACTCTATGTCGGTTTAAAATAACCAAAAAAGCGAATTTCGGCTGTTAACAACCAACTGATATTGATATTTTTCAAGCTATTTACACTGCTCTACATATAAAAATTTCATCTGGGATTGGTTGTAGATTAGGGTGTCAAAAAAATGCGAATAGTTTTCCACAACGTCAATTTTTCAGGGTAAGTTTGATTTCATCGGAAGTTTGTTAACCATATAGAGGTTTTGCCGAATAATTTGTATCAAAACAGGTTGATTCACAAACCAATCGCAAAGAATCTGATGCAACATTGTGAAGCCGTAATACTGTTTTGCTGGCGATGAGAAAGTTCGAACTTGAGTTTCACTTCATGTATGATCATAATGAACTAATAATATTTCGAAACAATGTAGCATTAAAATTTGCTTGTCATGCTATTCTAACTTCACTGCTTGATTTGACTTTGAATTGAATTGAATGACTACTAAGCGTAACCTCTGCACACAAGAAGCCACTAATTGCACAATTTTCCACTGTCATTTTATAAATGATGTATTTTGATCTTCAGACGCAAAGCAATCAATATAAGTAAAACGTACAATGATTCCTAATTTGGAAAATGTTCAGGGACTCATGCTGATGGCTTTGCATGTAAAACCGTTTTCTATGCGTTTCCATTAGATCAAGCACAAGAATTGAAATAGGAAAGTATATATATATATATATATATATATAAATGAATATATAAATATATATATATATATATATATATATATATATATATATATATAAATATATACATATATATATATATATTTATAAATTATCTATATATATATGTATATTTATATATATATATATGTGTATACGTACAAATATATATATATATATATATATATATATATATTTATATATATATATATATATATATATATATATATACATGCTTGTTTGCTTTCTTGTGCTTAATCTCATTATAACGCCGAGAAAAACGGGTTTACATGCAAAGACAGCAGCATGAGCCCCTGATCATTTTCCTATTTAGGAATCATTGTATGTTTTATTTATATTGATCGCTTTGCGTCTGAAGATCCAAATACTTCATTTTTAAATTGACAGTGAAAAATTGTGCATTTGGTTGCTTCTCGTGTGTACAGGTTACGCTTAAATGTAACACAAATCAACTCAAGGTCAAATCAAGCAGTGAAGTTAGAATAGCATGTTATGCAAATTTTAATGCTACCTTCTTCCGAAGAGGTATTTATTTGTTCACCGTTTTCATCATACATATTCTGTAACAATTATTAGTACATGATGATCATAAATGAAGTGAAACTCACGTTCAAACTATCTCAACGCCAGCAAAACAGTTTTACGGTTTTACAATATTGCATCAGGTTCTTTGCGATTGGTCTGTGAGTCAACCTGTTATTGATATAAATTATTCGGCAAAACCTCTATAAGGTTAACAAACTTCCAAAGACATCAAATTTAAACTGAAAAATTGACGTTGTGGAAAACTATTCGCGTTTTTTTCGACTTCCTAATCTCCAACCAATCGCAGATGAAATTTTGATATGTATAGCAGTGTAAATTGCTTGAAAACTATCGAAATCAGTTGGTTGTTAACAGCGGAAATTAGCTATTTTGGTTATTTTAACTGACATAGAGTGCGTATTGAAGCTC
>NW_027451815.1:0-15000 GCF_964194025.1 Convolutriloba macropyga
CTTGAGCTTGAGCTTGAGCTAGCTAGCTTGAGCTTGAGCTTGAGCTAGCTAGCTAGCTTGAGCTTGAGCTAGCTAGCTTGAGCTTGAGCTAGCTAGCTTGAGCTTGAGCTAGCTAGCTAGCTTGAGCTTGAGCTAGCTAGCTAGCTTGAACTTGAGCTAGCTAGCTAGCTTGAGCTTGAGCTAGCTAGCTAGCTTGAGCTAGCTAGCTAGCTTGAGCTTGAGCTTGAGCTTGAGCTAGCTAGCTTGAGCTTGAGCTAGCTAGCTAGCTTGAGCTTGAGCTAGCTAGCTAGCTTGAGCTTGAGCTAGCTAGCTAGCTTGAGCTTGAGCTTGAGCTAGCTAAGCTAGCCTTGAGCTTGAGCTAGCTAGCTAGCTTGAGCTTGAGCTAGCTAGCTAGCTTGAGCTTGAGCTTGAGCTAGCTAGCTTGAGCTTGAGCTTGAGCTAGCTAGCTAGCTTGAGCTTGAGCTAGCTAGCTTGAGCTTGAGCTAGCTAGCTTGAGCTTGAGCTAGCTAGCTAGCTTGAGCTTGAGCTAGCTAGCTAGCTTGAGCTTGAGCTTGAGCTAGCTAGCTTGAGCTTGAGCTAGCTAGCTTGAGCTTGAGCTAGCTAGCTTGAGCTTGAGCTAGCTAGCTAGCTTGAGCTTGAGCTAGCTAGCTAGCTTGAGCTTGAGCTAGCTAGCTAGTTCTAGCTAGCTAGCTTGAGCTTGAAGCTTGAGCTAGCTAGCTTAGCTTGAGCTTGAGCTAGCTAGCTAGCTTGAGCTTGAGCTAGCTAGCTTGAGCTTGAGCTAGCTAGCTTGAGCTTGAGCTAGCTAGCTAGCTTGAGCTTGAGCTAGCTAGCTAGCTTGAGCTTGAGCTAGCTAGCTAGCTTGAGCTTGAGCTAGCTAGCTAGCTTGAGCTAGCTAGCTAGCTTGAGCTTGAGCTTGAGCTAGCTAGGCTTGAGCTTGAGCTAGCTAGCTAGCTTGAGCTTGAGCTAGCTAGCCTAGCTTGAGCTTGAGCTAGCTAGCTAGCTTGAGCTTGAGCTTGAGCTAGCTAGCTTGAGCTTGAGCTTGAGCTAGCTAGCTAGCTTGAGCTTGAGCTAGCTAGCTTGAGCTTGAGCTAGCTAGCTTGAGCTTGAGCTAGCTAGCTAGCTTGAGCTTGAGCTTGAGCTAGCTAGCTTGAGCTTGAGCTTGAGCTAGCTAGCTTGAGCTTGAGCTAGCTAGCTTGAGCTTGAGCTAGCTAGCTTGAGCTTGAGCTAGCTAGCAAGCTTGTGCTTGAGCTAGCTAGCTAGCTTGAGCTTGAGCTTGAGCTAGCTAGCTTGAGCTTGAGCTAGCTAGCTTGAGCTTGAGCTAGCTAGCTTGAGCTTGAGCTAGCTAGCTAGCTTGAGCTTGAGCTAGCTAGCTAGCTTGAGCTTGAGCTAGCTAGCTAGCTTGAGCTTGAGCTAGCTAGCTAGCTTGAGCTTGAGCTTGAGCTAGCTAGCTTGAGCTTGAGCTTGAGCTAGCTAGCTAGCTTGGAGCTTGAGCTAGCTAGCTTGAGCTTGAGCTAGCTAGCTTGAGCTTGAGCTAGCTAGCTAGCTTGAGCTTGAGCTAGCTAGCTAGCTTGAGCTTGAGCTAGCTAGCTAGCTTGAGCTTGAGCTAGCTAGCTTGAGCTTGAGCTAGCTAGCTTGAGCTTGAGCTAGCTAGCTAGCTTGAACTTGAGCTAGCTAGCTAGCTTGAGCTTGAGCTAGCTAGCTAGCTTGAGCTTGAGCTAGCTAGCTAGCTTGAGCTTGAGCTTGAGCTAGCTAGCTTGAGCTTGAGCTTGAGCTAGCTAGCTAGCTTGAGCTTGAGCTAGCTAGCTTGAGCTTGAGCTAGCTAGCTTGAGCTTGAGCTAGCTAGCTAGCTTGAGCTTGAGCTAGCTAGCTAGCTTGAACTTGAGCTAGCTAGCTAGCTTGAGCTTGAGCTAGCTAGCTAGCTTGAGCTAGCTAGCTAGCTTGAGCTTGAGCTTGAGCTTGAGCTAGCTAGCTTGAGCTTGAGCTAGCTAGCTAGCTTGAGCTTGAGCTAGCTAGCCAACTTGACTAGCTACCTTGACTTAGCTAGCTAGCTGAGCTTGAGCTAGCTGGACTTAGGGATCTAGCTTGAGCTGAACTTGAGCTAGCTAGCTAGCTTGAGCTTGAGCTAGCTAGCTAGCTTGAGCTTGAGCTTGAGCTAGCTAGCTTGAGCTTGAGCTGAGCTAGCTAGCTTGAGCTTGAGCTTTGAGCTAGCAGCTAGCTTGAGCTTGAGCTGCTAGCTAGCTTGTGCTTGAGCTAGCTAGCTAGCTTGAGCTTGAGCTTGAGCTAGCTAGCTTGAGCTTGGCTAGCTAGCTAGCTTGAGCTTGAGCTAGCTAGCTTGAGCTTGAGCTAGCTAGCTAGCTTGAGCTTGAGCTAGCTAGCTAGCTTGAGCTTGAGCTTGAGCTAGCTAGCTAGCTTGAGCTTGAGCTAGCTAGCTAGCTTGAGCTTGAGCTTGAGCTAGCTAGCTTGAGCTTGAGCTTGAGCTAGCTAGCTAGCTTGAGCTTGAGCTAGCTAGCTTGAGCTTGAGCTAGCTAGCTTGAGCTTGAGCTAGCTAGCTAGCTTGAGCTTGAGCTAGCTAGCTAGCTTGAACTTGAGCTAGCTAGCTAGCTTGAGCTTGAGCTAGCTAGCTAGCTTGAGCTAGCTAGCTAGCTTGAGCTTGAGCTTGAGCTTGAGCTAGCTAGCTTGAGCTTGAGCTAGCTAGCTAGCTTGAGCTTGAGCTAGCTAGCTAGCTTGAGCTTGAGCTAGCTAGCTAGCTTGAGCTTGAGCTTGAGCTAGCTAGCTTGAGCTTGAGCTTGAGCTAGCTAGCTAGCTTGAGCTTGAGCTAGCTAGCTTGAGCTTGAGCTAGCTAGCTTGAGCTTGAGCTAGCTAGCTAGCTTGAGCTTGAGCTAGCTAGCTAGCTTGAGCTTGAGCTAGCTGGCTTGAGCTTGAGCTAGATAGCTTGAGCTTGAGCTAGCTAGCTAGCTTGAGCTAGCTAGCTAGAGCTCGACCTATGAAAAGCTGCGCAAACACTTATTCTATAATAATTGCGAAAATTAAAAATTTCACAAGTGAAAAGCTGCATAAACAGTAATTCTATGTGTGGGGCATTATTAGGGGGAGGTGTCTTGTCAAAATATGGCTGGACTAAAGACCTCAACCCAGATAGGGTGGAAGGCCCTATGATCGGTCTGTTACTAATCGGTGACCGATAAAGACCTGACCAAGGCCTGTAGTAAGCTTGGTTAGGCATTACAGGAGATAACACTAAGACCGAGGGGTCTTAGAGAGCCCTCTAGCGGGGCGAATAGAGCTAGATCGAGCCTTGGGAAAGCTAGATCGAGCAGGACTGAAGCTAAAGGATAGACCGAGAGGTCTGTCTGGTCCTCCTAGAGAGGCCAAGAGAAAGTACGAGAAGCCAACTAAAGCTTGATCGGGCCTTCAGCAAGCACGACCGAGCTGTACCGGAGCTAACACTAAGACCGAGGGGTCTTAGAGAGCCCTCTAGCGGGGCGAATAGAGCTAGATCGAGCCTTGGGAAAGCTAGATCGAGCAGGACTGAAGCTAAACGATAGACCGAGAGGTCTGTCTGGTCCTCCTAGAGAGGCCAAGAGAAAAAACGAGAAGCTAACTAAAGCTTGATCGGGCCTTCAGCAAGCACGACCGAGCTGTACCGGAGCTAACACTAAGACCGAGGGGTCTTAGAGAGCCCTCTAGCGGGGCGAATAGAGCTTGATCAAGCCTTGGGCAAGCTAGATCGAGCAGGACTGAAGCTAAGCAAGAGACCGAGAGGTCTGTCTGGTCCTCCTAGAGAGGCCAAGAGAAAGTACGAGAAGCCAACTAAAGCTTGATCGGGCCTTCAGCAAGCACGACCGAGCTGTACCGGAGCTAACACTAAGACCGAGGGGTCTTAGAGAGCCCTCTAGCGGGGCGAATAGAGCTAGATCGAGCCTTGGGAAAGCTAGATCGAGCAGGACTGAAGCTAAACGATAGACCGAGAGGTCTGTCTGGTCCTCCTAGAGAGGCCAAGAGAAAGTACGAGAAGCTAACTAAAGCTTGATCGCGCCTTCAGCAAGCACGATTGAGCAAGACCGGAGCTAACACTAAGACCGAAGTGTCTTAGAGAGCCCTCTGGTGGGGCGAATAGAGCTAGATCGAGCCTTGGGAAAGCTAGATCGAGTAAGATTGAAGCTGAAAGAGTGTCAGAGGAGCAAATGAACCTCCAAAAAGTGAAAATCAAATTTTAGAAAAAACACAAGTTAAATACTGCATGGACAGTATTTCTATGTGTGGGGCATTATTAGGGGGAGGTGTCTTGTCAAAATATGGCTGGACTAAAGACCTCAACCCGGATAGGGTGGAAGGCCCCATGATCGGTCTGTTACTAATCGGTGACCGATAAAGACCTGACCAAGGCCTGTAGTAAGCTTGGTTAGGCATTACAGGAGTTAACACTAAGACCGAGGGGTCTTAGAGAGCCCTCTAGCGGGGCGAATAGAGCTAGATCGAGCCTTGGGAAAGCTAGATCGAGCAGGACTGAAGCTAAGCAAGAGACCGAAAGGTCTGTCTGGTCCTCCTAGAGAGGCCAAGAGAAAGTACGAGAAGCTAACTAAAGCTTGATCAGGCCTTCAGCAAGCACGACCGAGCTGTACCGGAGCTAACACTAAGACCGAGGGGTCTTAGAGAGCCCTCTAGCAGGGCGAATAGATCTAGATCGAGCCTTGGGAAAGCTAGATCGAGCAGGACTGAAGCTAAACGATAGACCGAGAGGTCTGTCTGGTCCTCCTAGAGAGGCCAAGAGAAAGTACGAGAAGCTAACTAAAGCTTGATCGGGCCTTCAGCAAGCACGACCGAGCTGTACCGGAGCTAACACTAAGACCGAGGGGTCTTAGAGAGCCCTCTAGCAGGGCGAATAGAGCTAGATCGAGCCTTGGGAAAGCTAGATCAAGCAGGACTGAAGCTAAACGATAGACCGAGAGGTCTGTCTGGTCCTCCTATAGAGGCCAAGAGAAAGTACGAGAATCTAACTAAAGCTTGATCGGGCCTTCAGCAAGCACGACCGAGCTGTACCGGAGCTAACACTAAGACCGAGGGGTCTTAGAGAGCCCTCTAGCAGGGCGAATAGAGCTAGATCGAGCCTTGGGAAAGCTAGATCGAGCAGGACTGAAGCTAAACGATAGACCGAGAGGTCTGTCTGGTCCTCCTAGAGAGGCCAAGAGGAAGTACGAGAAGCTAACTAAAGCTTGATCGCGCCTTCAGCAAGCACGATTGAGCAAGACCGGAGCTAACACTAAGACCGAAGTGTCTTAGAGAGCCCTCTAGTGGGGCGAATAGAGCTAGATCGAGCCTTGGGAAAGCTAGATCGAGTAAGATTGAAGCTGAAAGAGTGTCAGAGGAGCAAATGAACCTCCAAAAAGTGAAAATCAAATTTTAGAAAAAAACACAAGTTAAATACTGCATGGACAGTAATTCTATGTGTGGGGCATTATTAGGGAGAGGTGTCTTGTCAAAATATGGCTGGACTAAAGACCTCAACCCGGATAGGGTGGAAGGCCCTATGATTGGTCTGTTACTAATCGGTGACCGATAAAGACCTGACCAAGGCCTGTAGTAAGCTTGGTTAGGCATTACAGAAGATAACACTAAGACCGAGGGGTCTTAGAGAGCCCTCTAGCGGGGCGAATAGAGCTTGATCAAGCCTTGGGCAAGCTAGATCGAGCAGGACTGAAGCTAAACGATAGACCGAGAGGTCTGTCTGGTCCTCCTAGAGAGGCCAAGAGAAAGTACGAGAATCTAACTAAAGCTGGGTCGGGCCTTCAGCAAGCACGACCGAGCAGTACCGGAGCTAACACTAAGACCGAGGGGTCTTAGAGAGCCCTCTAGTGGGGCGAATAGAGCTAGATCGAGCCTTGGGAAAGCTAGATCGAGCAGGACTGAAGCTAAACGATAAACCGAAAGGTCTGACGGGTCCTCATAAGAGGCATGGAGAAAGATCTGATACTAAAGTACCTCTCGGAAGTAATAAAATATGCCTGATGAAGCCGGGTATGATGTTTGTTGTTTGATGGCATTCATCGATTAGGTCTGGTGGATTCCCCATTACTCCGAGTGGTACTAGTAGAGGCTCCTACAGGGGTGAGCAAAGCGAGATCAAGCCTTAGGCAAGCTAGATCGAGCAGAACTGAAGCTGAAAAGCAAAATAAATGACAGGTCTGTCCAAATCAATAAACTTGAAATCCAGTGTGGTCACCACGGGTCACGAGGTGAATTCCTAGCGATTGTCTGCTGAACGTATAGGAAGGCCCGAAACGAACGATAATTTCATTGCACAGTGGAGATACTATACGTTCAGGAGTAGCATACATCGGGTTTGATCTATGATCATGTCTGGTCTCCGAGGATCCACCGGGTTACCAACTGGCACCGCTGTACTGGGTGTAAAACTGGGCCACCTGAAGTCCCGGGTGTAAAACTAGGTGCCTCTGTGCCAAAGTAGCGGCTTGCGTAGTGCATTATGCCTCCGGCTTGCGAAATGGTTATAAGCAATAACAACAGGACGCCGCGGGGTGTTCACTTAAAGGAGTAACGTTCTCTCAAGGGAGGGGATCTAAAAATCTTGATAAAACATTTATTCTATGCAAAATTTGTGCGCAAATTTTGCAAAGTAAAAAGCTGCACTGTAGCAAATTCTATGTGTGTAGCATTATTAGGGAAGTGTTGTTTGATGGCACCTCTCTACTTGATGCACCAAAGAACTACCTTGATGGCTCATGACCGCTGGTAATCTGTCGTCGCTAGTAGTTCGGAACTGAGAACAAATATGTTCGCAAATTACAACAATTATACAGCATATTGCTGAATAAAGCAGAACCGAATAATACTCAGTGACTTTACACCAAGACTGACTAATGTCTGGATTGTATCGTCCTACTCGAGTAAGGCGAAGAAAAGCTAGAAAGATACGCTTTTCACAAAGCAGGCTTAATGCATGCAAACCAAGGAGGAAGGAGTGATGCCCCTCCTTATAATAAGCAGAACCAAATAAAGAACAGACAGCATCATCTGTACAGTGACCAAGAAGAGGTGAAACTTCTGTATGTGAAAAGGCAATTTGAGCGAGATTTATTAGCAGACTAGTATTATGTTGTTTCTAGTAGGCGAAAGCCGAAACATCAACATGTGAAAATCTGATATTAAATCCTCAATCATTTTCCCTAGTATTATACAGCTATGAGTAACCTTAATTGGACACGGCAATTATTGCTGACCGGTGAAACTTTCGCATGGGAAAGACACACACACTTCTTGACAAAGCAATAAGTATTATGCTGTTTCTAGTACGCGAAAGCAGAAACATCAGCATGTGAAAGTTGTGAAGTTGAAGAATTTTTGTGTTGAGTACGATGTTGTTACTAGTAACCATGTCGACAGCTGAGAACTGTTCTCTAACCAATAGAAGGTGAAACTTCTGTATGTGAAAAGGCAATTTGAGCGAGATTTCTTAGCAGACTAGTATTATGTTGTTTCTAGTAGGCGAAAGCCGAAACATCAACATGTGAAAATCTGATATTAAATCCTCAATCATTTTCCCTAGTATTATACAGCTACTAGTAGCCGTAATTGGTCAGGGAAACATTGTTGACCGGTGAAACTTCACATGGGAAAGACACACAAATTACTTGACAAAACAATAAGTATTATGCTGTTTCTAGTATGCGAAAGCAGAAACATCAGCATGTGAAAGTTGTGAAGTTGAAAAGTTTTTGTGTTGAGTACGGTGTTGTTACTAGTAACCATGTCGACAGCTGGAAAGCTGTTCTCTAACCAATAAAAGGTAAAACTTCTGTATCTGAAGAGGCGGCGTGATTGAGATTTTTAACAGACTAGTATTATGTTGTTTCTAGTAGGCGAGAGCCGAAACATCGACATGTGAACATCTGGTTTTTAAATCATGAGTCAATTCTCCCTAGTATGATACAGTTGTTAGCCGGTATTGGTAACAGTAGAACAGAGATTTGGAGGGCAAAACCTGCTCATGGGAAATGCTCACAGAGCGCTATCTACCAGTACACATAGTATTATGCTGTTTCTAGTACGCGCGAGCCGAAACATCAGCATGTGAAATGTGTAATCGTGGGTAACTCTAAGTGTGTAGAGTACTGTGTAGTAACTAGTAGCCATGCCAAAGCATGCATTGAAACTCTTCGTGATTTAAAAAGCTCAAAGCAAGATTGACGAGGCCGCAAGGCTATGTCTTTCTAAATTCGAACAAATCGAAAGATTGTTCAAAGTACAATTAAACTGATTGATCCTGTCAGTTGCCATATGCTTGTCTGAAAGACTAAGCCATGCATGTGCAAGCGAAGCTTGAAAAAGTGGAACCGCGAATGGCTCATTAAATCAGTTACTATCTATTAGTTGATTTGCAAGCTAAATGAATAACTGCGGTAACCCTGCAGCTAATGCATGCTGATTGTCCGACACTGTCGGAGACTTTTACAAGACTACACCGGGTGATTTGCTAAGTACAGACACATCCCGTGATGAGTCCTAGTAACTGAAAGATCCCAGATAGCTTCGGCTTGGGGACGGAACTTCCGAATTTCTGACCTATCAACCTATGATGGTAGTGTAACGGACTACCATGGTTGTGACGGGTAACGGGGAATCAGGGTTCGATTCCGGAGAGGGAGCCTTAGAAACGGCTACCACATCCAAGGAAGGCAGCAGGCACGCAAATTACCCACTCTCCGCACGAGGAGGTAGTGACTAGAAATAATGATATGAACCTTTATGGTTTGTAATCAGAATGGAATGGACTTAAAAGCTCCATTGATGAACGAGTAGAGGGCAAGTCTGGTGCCAGCAGCCGCGGTAATACCAGCCTCTACAAGCGTATGCAATAGTTGCTGCGTTTAAAAAGCTCATAGTTGGATCTGTTTGAGTAGAACGGCAACATGGTCTTCAGTTAAATCTGTTGACTCGTTCCGCTCATCCTTCGCATCGAAGAAATAGTTTGCACTTAAATGTGACGAACTGTGGAAACGGTGTTTTCACCCTGAGAAAATTAGAGTGTTCAAAGCATCCTTTGGGATCGAATAATAAAGCATGGAATAATGGAGAATGACCCGCTACTCGATTGATGCCGGTTGGCTGAGTGCGGTAATGATTGAAAGGAACAGACGGGGGCATTTGTATTGCTACGTTAGAGGTGAAATTCTTGGATCGTGGCAAGACAAACTACTGCGAAAGCATTTGCCAAGAATGTTTTCATTAATCAAGAACGAAAGTCAGAGTATTGAAGAGGATTAGATACCCTCGTAATTCTGACCATAAACTATACCAACCTACAATTTGTCAAAGTCGATCTTGACTTGGCAAGAGATTAACCGGGAAACCAAAGTTTATTGGTTCCGGGGGAAGTATGGTTGCAAAATCGAAACTTAAAGGAATTGACGGAAGGGCACCACCAGGAGTGGAGCCTGCGGCTTAATTTGACTCAACACGGGAAAACTCACCCGGTCCAGACATCTTAAGGATTGACAGATTGAATATCTTTCATGATTATATGGGCGGTGGTGCATGGCCGTTCTTAGTTAGTGGAGTGATCTGTCTGGTTAATTCCGATAACGAACGAGATCTTCTCCATCTAAATAATGAAATTCACTATATGTGAATTCAAACACTTCTTAGAGGAACTATGCGGAATTAAATACCGCAGATGAAGTGAGGCTATAACAGGTCTGTGATGCCCTTAGATGTTCTGGACTGCACGCGCGCTACACTGTGTACTTTTAGATTGAGTACTCAGCCCTTGGTCCGAAATGGACTGGGCAATCAGAGAAAAGTACAGCGCTTCAAGGGGATCGTCTGTTGTAACTTGCAGACGTGAACCAGGAATTCCTGGTACTTATGAGTCAACAACTCATAGGGATTACGTCCCTGCCCTTTGTACACACCGCCCGTCGCTACTACTGATTGGATAGTTAAGCAAGAATTGCAAATTCCTACTGTTGGGACTTCGGTCTCCGGCAACGGGATGAAGCGGATCGAGCTTAATTGTCTAGAGGAAGTAAAAGTCGTAACAAGGTTTCCGTAGGGGAACCTGCGGAAGGATCAGTGATTGATTCCTTCGGGCATGGCTGCTGGTAGAGGCCATGTCTGTAGTGCGCATGACGCTCTGTCGCTAGAGATTGCTTGGCAACCAATCTCGAATTATGTATCGAGCTCAAAAACTACTTGCGTGGATACATAGTTCAGCAGTCATGGCAAGGGACTGCTTAAAGGGAGACTAGTTAGCAAAAGCAGCCTAGCAGAACTGCAGCTATCTAGATCTCAGAAGCTGGGTTATAGAAGCCCAGCTATAGACTTGTGAATGAGAAAGGCCTAAAAAGGTCCACAAGTCGCGTGGTTAGAACCGACACGCAAAAATCCCAGCGAGTGACAGAGCGTTGCGCTGTTCAGTGGGAAAGAGTTGAGCTACTCGGGGCGCCCACTGAACTTGCTCCGAGCCAAAGGCTCGAAAAAACACAGCTTAGCCTCAGATCCTTTACATAGAAGGCTAGCTAAAATAAACTTACCTTGGACGAGGGTAAAGTTTAGTCAGTTCTTAGGGGAGAGTAATCCACAGCTTCTCGCCCTCTGAACATTCTCCCAGATATGTAGGTCTGGGAGAGTCTCCTCCTGTTCTTCGGAATCTGGAGGTAGACAAAGACAGTACGATACGATCTTGCATCGGGATGACTAACCGATAATGATCATAATCTGACAATTTTTCCGGCTTGAGGCACCGGAGTCAGATTAAAGACACATACTGAACTAAAGGCGTATGTGCAAAGCTTGTCGGAGTGTAGAGAGTCAAGCTGAGTTGACTCGTCACGTGGTGATGACAACAGCCATGTGCAAAACACTCACAACTTTATCGTCTATGTGGAAAAGGTTGCTAACAGCGCTCTCTATGAGAGGCCCTCGCATATAACTATACGAGGAAAAGGCGATAGAGTTGTTTGAATGTGGGGCAGGTTCATCGACAAGCTAAGTTGATCACATTCTTGTTGTGGCATCCTACTAGAATTGGTCACGGTCTGCACCAACTCTCCCCAAGTTGGCCAGACTTAAAACTAGAAATAAGGTTTGCAGCTATGTGAACCTAGAAACTGTAAAGGAGTTGAAAGAACTTAAAGGAATTGAAAGAGGCCTTGAGGTATATCCTCTTGGTAAAGACCCACAAAAGCTCACAAAAGTGGCTTCGAAGGGCAAAACTGGTTCATCCAAAACAATTGGAGAGCTTAAAGCAGAACCAATTCGAATGAAACACTATTGGTGAAACTTCATCATGAGAACGTCACAAGCTGATCACGCTCTATGATATGACTAGTATTATGTTGCTTCTAGTAGGCTAAGCGCAAGCCGAAACATCAACATGTGAAAGTCGTAGAATTTTGCAATCAAACTGTGGCTAGTACTGTGATGTTACTAGTAACCTGGTGTTCCGTCATATGGCCAAGAGAGCATTTGAAGGCGAAACTTCTGCATGGGAAAGCTGCATCATGATCAAAATTTTATATCGAGTATTATGTTGACGTTAGTAGGCCTTGGCCGAAAACGCAGCATGTGAAAGGTATAGATAAAAGTTATTGTTGCAGTCAGTACTGTGTAGTTACTAGTAGCTGGATTTAAGCTCAAAATGAGACACTGTTGGTGAAACTTCATCATGAGAATGTCACAAGCTGATCAAGCTCTATGATATGACTAGTATTATGTTGCTTCTAGTAGGCTAAGCGCAAGCCGAAACATCAACATGTGAAAGTCGTAGAATTTTGCGATCAAATTGTGGCTAGTACTGTGATGTTACTAGTAACCTTGTGTTACGTCATATGGCCAAGAGAGCATTTGAAGGCGAAACTTCTGCATGGGGAAGCTGCATCATGAACAAAAGTTTATATCGAGTATTATGTTGACATTAGTAGGCCCTGGCCGAAAGCGCAGCATGTGAAAGGTATAGATAAAAGTTATCGTTGCAGTCAGTACTGTGTAGTTACTAGTAGCTGGATTTAAGCTCGAAATGAGACACTGTTGGTGAAACTTCATCATGAGAACGTCACAAGCTGATCACGCTCCATGATATGACTAGTATTATGTTGCTTCTAGTAGGCTAAGCGCAAGCCGAAACATCAACATGTGAAAGTCGTAGAATTTTGCGATCAAATTGTGGCTAGTACTGTGATGTTACTAGTAACCTTGTGTTACGTCATATGGCCAAGAGAGCATTTGAAGGCGAAACTTCTGCATGGGGAAGCTGCATCATGAACAAAAGTTTATATCGAGTATTATGTTGACGTTAGTAGGCCCTGGCCGAAAGCGCAGCATGTGAAAGGTATAGATAAAAGTTAGCGTTGCAGTCAGTACTGTGTAGTTACTAGTAGCTGGATTTAAGCTCGAAATGAGACACTGTTGGTGAAACTTCATCATGAGAACGTCACAAGCTGATCACGCTCTATGATATGACTAGTATTATGTTGCTTCTAGTAGGCTAAGCGCAAGCCGAAACATCAACATGTGAAAGTCGTAGAATTTTGCAATCAAACTGTGGCTAGTACTGTGATGTTACTAGTAACCTTTTCTTACGTCATATGGCCAAGAGAGCATTTGAAGGCGAAACTTCTGCATGGGGAAGCTGCATCATGAACAAAAGTTTATATCGAGTATTATGTTGACGTTAGTAGGCCCTGGCCGAAAGCGCAGCATGTGAAAGGTATAGATAAAAGTTATCGTTGCAGTCAGTACTGTGTAGTTACTAGTAGCTGGATTTAAGCTCGAAGTGAGACACTGTTGGTGAAACTTCATCATGAGAACGTCACAAGCTGATCACGCTCTATGATATGACTAGTATTATGTTGCTTATAGTAGGCTAAGCGCAAGCCGAAACATCAACATGTGAAAGTCGTAGAATTTTGCGATCAAATTGTGGCTAGTACTGTGATGTTACTAGTAACCTTGTGTTACGTCATATGGCCAAGAGAGCATTTGAAGGCGAAACTTCTGCATGGGGAAGCTGCATCATGAACAAAAGTTTATATCGAGTATTATGTTGACGTTAGTAGGCCCTGGCCGAAAGCGCAGCATGTGAAAGGTATAGATAAAAGTTAGCGTTGCAGTCAGTACTGTGTAGTTACTAGTAGCTGGATTTAAGCTCGAAATGAGACACTGTTGGTGAAACTTCATCATGAGAACGTCACAAGCTGATCACGCTCTATGATATGACTAGTATTATGTTGCTTCTAGTAGGCTAAGCGCAAGCCGAAACATCAACATGTGAAAGTCGTAGAATTTTGCAATCAAACTGTGGCTAGTACTGTGATGTTACTAGTAACCTTTTCTTACGTCATATGGCCAAGAGAGCATTTGAAGGCGAAACTTCTGCATGGGGAAGCTGCATCATGAACAAAAGTTTATATCGAGTATTATGTTGACGTTAGTAGGCCCTGGCCGAAAGCGCAGCATGTGAAAGGTATAGATAAAAGTTATCGTTGCAGTCAGTACTGTGTAGTTACTAGTAGCTGGATTTAAGCTCGAAGTGAGACACTGTTGGTGAAACTTCATCATGAGAACGTCACAAGCTGATCACGCTCTATGATATGACTAGTATTATGTTGCTTATAGTAGGCTAAGCGCAAGCCGAAACATCAACATGTGAAAGTCGTAGAATTTTGCGATCAAACTGTGGCTAGTACTTTGATGATGCTTGTAGCCAACCGAATTGGTTGAAAAGCCCAATAAGTAAGCTAACTTGGGAGAGCTTGTTGGAAACCAAATGCTACTAGATTGGTCCAAATACATCCTTCAACAGGGGATCACTTGGCTCGCTTTACGAAGAGGAGCACAGCTATATGTGTTAATTCGGTATGAATCGCAAGATTTGTTTACCGACCTCTCTAACGCAAAAGGCGGTCTCGGCTTCGGCTGTTGACTGCGTCCGATTCAGGGTTATATAACTCTCGATTGAACACATTGATGTTCTATTGTTGGTGCTTCCAATAAAATTGGAACACTTAAAGCAGAACCGATTCAAATAATAGCATTCTGATCAATGATTGCATTCCTTGATCAAGAACTGCTGGAGTCATTGTGATGGCGAATTTTCTTCATAAGAAAATTGCAAAGAGACGGAACTTAATGAGACTAGTATTATGTTGTTTCTAGTAAGCGGAAGCTGAAACAGCAACATGTGAAAATCAAGTTTTGTTCAATGATCTCGAGGCGATAAGTACTATGAAGCAACTAGTAGCCTAAGCATGACTCAGATTTGAGACAGTCAAAAAGACTGGCGAAACTTCTTCACATGAAAGTTACATAGAGAACTACAAATGTATACAGCGAGTATTATGTTGTTTCTAGTAGGCGAAAGCTGAAACATCAACATGTGAAAGTTGTCTGCAAACTGTAGAACGATATGTGATTAGTACTGTGCTGTTACTAGTAGCCAGTCTGACTGTAGAAGCCAAGACAAAGGGAAACTAATGCATCTGAAAAGGACAAGTTATGGAAAGGTATGCACGATAAGTATTATGTTGTTTCTAGTAAGCGGCAGCTGAAACATCAACATGTGAACGTCGTTGTGTACAGTAACCTAGAACTATATAGTCCTTAGTAACGTGCATTTACTAGTACCTGTAATTGGTATTCAGACTCAGGCAGTTTGGAATAGTTTGGCAAAGATGCACCAGAGAAAACTGGGATTTGATACAGAAATTGTTGAATACAAGTATTATGCTGCTTCTAGTAGGTTGAATCCGAAACATCAGCATGTGAAAATTGAAAACATTTCTGGTTCGAATTGTCACAAGTATTTGGTGATCTGAGTAGCCAAACTCACTACAACGCCAATTGAAGGCAAAAATTCTCAACGGGAAAAGCTATTCTCATTGAATGAGCTAACAAGACGAGTATTATGTTGCTTCTAGTAGGCGAAAGCCAAAACATCAACATGTGAAAGTCTTGCTGAACAAATTTAATGTTGTTGAGCTCAGT
>NW_027451816.1:0-24821 GCF_964194025.1 Convolutriloba macropyga
ATAAATTGTTCATTTTCTGTTATCAAGTTGTCATACGGCAATGGATACCCTTCATGTATCCATATCCGTATTTTAAACTAGTTCATTGTTGTGAGTTCCTTTTGAAGGGCGAATGCCATTTTTAGTTCAGTGCTATATACTTCCTCCCATTTTTAGCAGTTAAGTCTGTTCATCCTGTCTGTGCCGGATATATGTTCATTCACGTTGTAAACAAATCAAAGTTTGCTTCCTTTATGTATGATTAAAACCTGAACAAACTTTATTTCATAATCTGTATTATCATTAACTTTTCATTCTCCAATTTGCAGCGCTAACGCTCAGTTTAATTTAATTCTTGCAAAACGCTTCTCGTTTTAACTGAGTAGTTCAGTTATAGTCAATCGCACCGCGATTGCCCAATCTAGAGAGAGCTTAGTTGAAAGTAACAACTAAATCCGCCATTCGCGACGCAAGTGCCTATCTCAGTGATTGTAAGGCCATTTGCGATTCAATTGACTATACTCTTTGTGAATGAGTACAACATGGCGCAGTCAGCAGCGGACTCAAAGAAAACACCACTCCACATAGAAGCATTTTGGGAGAAACCGACAGCAACACCTTCTCTGACGTGGATCAAATGGACACAGCAATGGAAATTAGCTCTACTCGCTAAGGAAGGAATCCAATTGGATACCTTGTTGAATGATCCACCGGCAACAGTGACATACCCACCTGAGCCAACCTATGAAGCACCGGTGGAGATTCACACACAGGCAACGGAAAGAGATCGTAAAGTCAGAAACCAGCAATTGAAAGTCAATTGGCAAAATCGTTGCGCAAAGATTGAAGAAATCGGGATCCTCTGTGGTGACAAACCATGGGGAACTTGCGAACAGAAGACAATATCATTGCTATATCTAAGCATTGGTACAGAGGGACGACGGATTTTCAAGAGCAAGTACCCTCATTTTCAGATCGAGAAAAAACCCTTCAAAGATTTGTGGCGAGCAATGGAGGATTCATTCACAAAGGTTCGTAATATAACTTACGATCGCTTCGTCTTCTACTCGTGTAAACAACAAAAAGGAGAATCGGTAGAAAGTTTCTACGGCCGTCTCATAGAACTGGCGGAGAATTGTAATCTTGGAAGTGAAGAAACTACACTAATTCGTGATGCATTCATACTAAATATGCTTGATCACGAAACTCAGAAAGAGTTGTTGAAGGAAACAGTAGATCCACCAAAAGCATTGGAGATCGCCATACAAATGGAAATGGGAGCACAGAACCAGCAGAAAATTAACCAAAACTTGATGTCAGGCAATACTTCAGTGAATTACATCAATAATAATTCAATGCGCAATCGCAACGCGAATGGACCTTCAACAAAACGAGAATTCACTCGCTACGCGTCCATCCCAAAAAACTATCAATATACGAGTATTTGTATGGATTGTGGTCTTCGCTGGAGCCATAACCATAAACAGACTTGTCCCGCGAATGGTAAAAAATGCCATAACTGTGGTATTATGGGTCATTTCGCCAGAAAATGTCGAAAACCAAAACAATCACAACATTCAATCCAGAAAACTCAGAAATCAAATGTAAACCAAATCGATCAGATGCCGGAAAAAAGTAATGATGAAGAATCAGTAAATTATATAACGAGTTATCAACAATTGTACGACCAGGTGTACGATTCAAACTATGATAGCGATTCTGACGACTACGTAGCAGCAATTTCTTCAGATTCAGTTCATCAATTAGAACCATTAAATGTGGAAGTGCAAATGGGAGAAATACAAACATCTGCTATGATTGACTCTGGAAGTGCTGTGAGTATCATCACACAAAGTCTAGCAAACAAAATCCTACGATCTACAAACTCAGCTAAATGGACAGAATCGACGGAAAAAAGGAATTTGAAAACTTTTTCATATGAGCCGATCAAAGTCATTGGACACTTGGAAACCACAGTAATCTACAATCAATGGCAAGACAAATCAGTAATATTGACTATGGTAGATGATGGACACAAAAATATCATCGGACGAGATCTGTTCACTGCTTTGGGACTTGCAGTTGTACAACAACAACCAGAAACTGGTAAATGTGTTTATAACATCAATAACCCTGCATGTAAAATTAAAGAGCCAATCTTGACGCAATTTCCACATCTAGTATCGAGAATTGGCTTATCTAAAACACATGTAGCAAAGTCAAAGTTTCATCCAACGTTCACAGCAAAGCATCAAAAAGGTCGACGTGTTCCGATAAATCTTCAACCTAGAGTATCAAGCGAATTAGAAAGATTACAGATTGAGGGTCATACCGAAAAACTATCTAATTGCTCTGACGAACACTTCATCTCCCCGATTGTAATTACAGTGAAAAAAGATCAGTCGATAAAACTCGCATTAGATTCAAAAGTATTAAATAAAGCGATACATAAAAATAAATATCAAATGCCTAATATTGAAATGTTAATAGACACCATATCACAACACCTCACAGATACACAAAATGGTCAACAAGCATATTTCACCACATTAGATCTCAAATATGCATATAGTCAATTAAAACTATATCACGATACAGCAAAACACTGTAATTTTAACATCATATGTGGAGAATCTACAGGTACATATAGATTCAAAACTGGTTTCTATGGACTTACAGATATGCCGGCAGAATTTCAAAAAGCCATGGATTAAACTCTCATAGGTTTACAAAACACATATTGTTTCTTGGACGATATTATAATCGTTAGTACCGGCACTGAAACAGACCATTTAGCTTACGTACACAAATGTCTACAGAAATTAGATGACGATAACTTGAGAATTAACCTTCAGAAATGTCATTTTGCTAAATCTGTAATAGAATGGCTCGGTTACAAATTTACACAGACTGGAATATCACCTTTAGAAAGCAAAACAGCCGCAATCTTAACAATACAACCACCAACAACACTAAAACGTCTTAGATCATTTCTCGGATCGGTACATTATATTGGCAAATTTATACCTCACCTAGCACAATTATGTCATCCACTTAGACCACTTCTAAAAAAATCAGTAAAATTCATCTGGACAGACGAACATACTAAACACTTTAATCAGATTAAAGAAAAAATAGCTAATAGTACAGAAAATAGCCATTACAACCCTAAACTGGATGTTCGTGTAAAATGTGATGCCTCCCGTTCAGGATTAGGGGCTGCCTTGGAACAAAATACACCGGACGGTTGGAAACCAATAGCTTTCGCGTCGCGATTCCTCAATCCAACAGAAGAACGCTACAGCGTTAACGAACTGGAACTATTGGGGATAGTTTGGTCAATCGATTATTTTAAATACTACTTATACGGAAAAAACTTTACGGTAGTAACAGACCACAGAGCCCTATTGTCAATACTTAAAGAACACCGATCAAATAAGTCATACAATAGTCGATTATCTCGATGGATAGATAGATTGTTACCGTATAATTTCACGATTGAGCATATGCCAGGTGCAAAAATGGGACTCGTTGACTACATTTCTAGAAACCCTTTTGCAAGAGCTAAAAAGATATCTACATACGACGAGCACTTTGTTGTAGCAACAATTTCTAGAATCCGAAATTCAATGAAACATTTAATTACCAATAGACAAACGGCAACTAAAAAATTTAGAAACATATTAACGTCGAATTTGCCCTCACTAAAAGTTACACAACCATTTGCACCGCGAATAACCTTACCACAAAGTACTAATTCAACTAATTGCGATAAAGCATCTGCACCACAATTAACTATTTCACCATTGAAACCTCCATTCGCACCGCAATTAACACATGTTAATTCAAAACTTAATCCGTATTCTATACATCCATTTGCGTCGCAAATGCCACCTAAAGTTACAAAATTACAATTTGTACCAAATCACCGTAAAGTAAATAATTCACATTCCATTAACAAATTCACTGCAAAAGAGGTGCAAATACTAGACAGTAAAGAATATGAACAATCTGAACAATTATCCTTAATGCAGCCTATTAATGGTAACAAGTCAAGTAATACACCTACTAACACTAAATTAAGCGCGAAAACACAAATCCCCAAGTATAAATACCACCTACCCAAAAATCACTCGCTTTTTGCCCAAATTCTGCCAACGAAACACTACTTTGTGAATAAATTCAATAAACCTCTTCTATCAAATAATTCAATAAATAGTCTCAGCACGATGTCAAAAGCTAAAGCAACCCGTTCTAAATCGACTCCCACTAGAGCAAGAGTAACTTTCTCTGACACAACACCTTCAACACCCGAATCAAACGCAACGACTCATACTGAAACCCCAACCGGTAGTATGATAGACGAAGCCGAGGACATAATGTTCACCGAGACCCTCAATAAAGTGTTCAGTAGAAAATTTCTAGCAATACTGACTGGAAAAGACGCGATCTTAAAAGAAGTAAGGGACTGTGTACTTCGAAATGATGCAGAACGACTAAAAGAAATCAGTCCCTACCTCTCTTCATATTGGAGAGATCTAAGCGTGAAACACGGGTGTGTCTGTCTAGATGAAAGAATTGCGATCCCAAAATCAATTAAAGATGCGGTGTTGGAGGATATTCACTCCACACATCCAGGCAGTTTCGCTATGCTTTCCTTAGCTCAAAATACCTGGTGGCCCTACATCCACAGAGACATTCTGGCAAAGGCCAGTGAGTGCAAAGCTTGCACGGATATTGGTAAGAATCTAAAATCAGTGATTTCGCACCGCAAATGGACACCTCTACCTAAATGTAGTGAACCAAATGACGAAATACAATTAGATTTCGGTGGCCCAATTTTAATTGAGAAAGGAATAGAACAATATTTTCTTACTAGTACAGATAGATACTCTAAATACCCCACAGCAGAAATAGTAAATAACGCATCAAGCCCAAATGTAATCAAATTCTTAAATAATTATATATATATATTTCAACATGGAGTACCTAGAACTATTAGATTAGATCAAGCTAGATGTTTTACAGGAAAAAAGTTTGAAACATTCTGTACTGAAAATAATATTACACCTATATATGCACCTGCAAATGACCATAGAGCAATGGGATTAGTAGAACGTATCATCCAAACAATTAAACGACAATTATCTTGCATGAAATCACAATTAAATAAAAAATTTAATTTAGAAAATTCACTCAAAGCAATAATACAACGACTCCGAATATCAAAACAAAAAACAATCACAACCACGCCATTTGAGGCACATTTCGGTAGAAAATGTAACACACCAATATCAAATATTACAACAAAATCTGATAGTAAAAATCTCAACTATAATGCAATAATTAATTATTATTTAGACGAGGATACAATCCCGGGTCGTTCCTATCTTACAGATGAACAGTGGGCGGATACAGCTCTTTGTTCTGATACGGAAATTGAGCGAGTCATTTGCGCCGCAAGTACCCGCGCAAGAACAGAACAAGAGAAAAGGAAAGATGGGGAAGATCATTTTATAAAGCCAGACGTCATCCACCGTGCAATTCCATGCTCTGAACGAAGCGTACAAGTGAAGTTGGCCCGGAAAATACATGAGAACCAGCGCCAAAAGAAAAACTTAGACGGCCTCTATGAGGTATTAGCACCTGGCAGTACAGTGTGCAAAATAAGCCCAACGACGAGTGTCATCAAAGAACCTTCCAAACCCGAGGTACGAGTCAGGAATTCCGACATCACCAAATTTGGAACAAGGGCTGAACGAGAAACAACTTTAGCACAGTACATAGAAAGACGCCCAAAGAAACTAAACGAAAAAACTCTTGAACAAAAAATTCAACAACACAAAAGAGATCTTTTTCGAAAAAATACTGGAGAGAAAATGATAAAACGAAATAGAAAAAACACAGACGATGTAAGTGTCATTTCGTCAGCACGATCTTGTATATCCACAGCTAGCAATGTCGCAAGATCATTAAAGATGAGAGTACCAAAAAGAAACCCGAAATACGATGAGGCGTTCAAAAATAGACCCGATCTTACACAGATATTAAACTTCAGTCCAATCGCGCTGCAAGTGGTATCGTCTGATATAGCAGGGCCATCCGGAACACAAATAACCTCCTCAGCTCAATAACAACCTACACCCATTTTGCGGAAGACATCAAAACGCAAAATTACGGTCAGTGACACGTCAGATTCGGATACGTCCTCTATTAGAAAAAGCAAAAGGACACTGAAAAAGAAATCCCAAAAATCGCAAACAATTGACGAAAAAGTCCGTAGCACAGAAGGTTACACTGATGACCAAGACATTGGCATTGCGGGAGGATCAAATGAAGGAGCTGAGTATTTGCAAAACCAACCAAGGGAGATGACAGTCCTTCAGGCCGAAAATGCTGAAAATAGCGACAGCGAGTGATCTTCGATAAAGAAAACTTTCATGAACTTTTATTCTATCTATTATTTAATATTTTATTACTTACTAACCGGTGGATATTTATTAATTTTCTGATTTTATTCTAGTAAATTAATTTTTCCCAAGAGGGGGAAATGTCATACGGCAATGGATACCCTTCATGTATCCATATCCGTATTTTAAACTAATTTATTGTTGTGAGTTCCTTTTGAAGGGCGAATGCCATTTTAGTTCAGCGCTATATACTTCCTCCCATTTTTAGCAGTTAAGTCTGTTCATCTTGTCTGTACCGGATATATATTAATTCACGTTGTAAACAAATCAAACTTTGCTTCCTTTATGTATGATTAAAACCTGAACAAACTTTATTTCATAATCTGTATTATCATTAACTTTTCATTCTCCAATTTGCAGCGCTAACGCTCAGTTTAATTTAATCCTTGCAAAACACTTCTCGTTTTAACTGAGTAGTTCAGTTATAGTCAATCGCACCGCGATTGCCCAATCTAGAGAGAGCTTAGTTGAAAGTAACAACTAAATCTGCCATCCGCGACGCAAGTGCCTATCTCAGTGCTTGTAAGGCCATTTGCGATTCAATTGACTATACTCCTTGTGTAAGAGTATAACACTTTGAATGGAGGCAGCTGAGCACGTCACAAAAGTTGAGAAAAACGAGCAAACCGCCTACTATAAAAATGGAACAGGTCAACTAATAATGAAAAAGGCAAATGCCTACTGAACAGAAATGAAGACCTTCAGTTTTGAAGAGTATCCAATAGTGGAAAAAGTTACCTTTTAATTTAAACTCGAATTAAAAAAATTCAAAAAAATTTTAACAGATTTCTTTTAATGTAAGCAGGAAAATATATAAACAGACAGACAATTCAAGTTGTTCCTCTTTTTACACATGGCAATAGCAGCGAACAGTTTAATGGGTAAAATCAACCAATAGCCAGAACTCTATTAGATTAAAACTTCAATCTAAAATCTTGTTATTCTGAGTAAAGGTTTGTATGTTGGTTATATTATTACTTCAAGTGTTTTGGAAAAAGATACTGATTTCATGCTGGACCGCCATTGACAATGACAAGCTTAGATCTGTGATTTTAAAAAAGTTCAGAAATTAAACTAAAAATTTCCTCTCTATAATTTTTTCCGATGAAAGAAAAACAGAATAAACAAGCAAACGGCCGCCAAGTAATTTGAAAGGTGTCTTTTATTATTTACTCTTTTTGATAACAAATTCTAATCATAAAAGTAACTCACACAAAACGCAACCCTCTCTTTTAAAGTGAAAAATAGAGCCAGTTTTTATACCTTTTCATTCATTTATACACTTAAAATATATAAAAAAGGAAACTTATTTCCAGCAAATACAAATCAATACAAAGGACAAAAATAGATACACTCAATACTAAAAAATAATTCGACACGCTCGCCAAACTTCATCACAATTTGATGAGTTTTCCAAGGAATTACAATTAGCAGTTCTTACACAATAGAAGAAAGGCCTCATAAACAATTTTTTAAACTGTCTTGAAGTTTCACGCTTCCAAAACCAAAATTTAAAAAACACAATTTTGAAGGCAGCACAACAACTTAAACACCATTATTTTTGAATTGAGCAACAGTCTGTTCTCTCTCTACCTGACCGGGCTCCACAAGTCTATCAAAAGGGTTTTTTTTTCAAATTTAATTGAGATTTATGGAACTCAACTCACAAAAAGCACAAATCTCTTTATGTGTGATCTCCTCACAGATATTTGTGCCTCATTATTAATCTAAGAAACTTTATTTAGTACGCTATCAGACTTTTTACTTAATTTCTCAATGGCGCGTACAAAGAACTAGAGCCATCTGATAGAGCACTGCATTTAGAAAATCGTTATTTGAATATTTAGACCGATTAGCATCAAGACTAAAAACCGCTGCTATACAATCACAAAAAATTGTACACAAAATTGCTAGACAAGTAATTCAAGGTTTCAACCGTATCCTAATAACGAAATTAGCTCAGTAAAAGATGCAGACCTACCAGAAGATGAATTACTAGATATACTCACACTCTTATCCTGGTATATGCACAGGTTTTGAAAGAGCCTTGTGAGCCATATTTTTTCAGCTACAAAACTAAAAGCAAACACATACCTTCAGTTGATGGCTAGATTTCCAGGAGGGTCACAATTCATCTACGACCCAAACTGGTTGCCAGAAACTTTTATAACCACTACCGGAGTATCATCCGAAGGTATACAAAAATTAAAAATTAATCATGAACAGATCCAGTTGCAAAATCATAATGCTAAAAATCAAGCATTCACATTCACTAATATCATAGAAAACACAAACACGTCTCTCGAAGTATCAACAATTGAACAAGATATGGACACTATAGTACACTCACAGACAATGGGTTCAAATTTGAATGAAACCACAGAAACTGATTTCAACTCTTTACTATTAGATGACGGACCACTTTTTTCGTCATATAGAGTAAACACTCTATCACTGATAGGTTTAGAAAACAATAATAACGATAATCACAATAATAAAAATAATATTTCTAATGGTAATACTGATAATACAACAACAAATAATCACGAAAATTACAAAAAGCGACAACCCCTCAAATCAATTGAACTAACAAACGGTTCGGACCCACTCAACACAACTTCCAATTTTACCTAATGTAAAAAAAACCTTCACCGCGTTTAAAGAGACAAAACTCGGTTCTTTTAAACACTGAAATTGTTATTTGAATTACTTCTATTCAGCCATCATCAGCAAACAATCAAAAAATTCAAATAACCCCATGCAATTAGTAAGTATTGTCAGCCAATTTAGTTCACAAAATAATCAACCAAGAACAAACCATTTTCAAGATGCGTCAACACAGAGACCTTCAAAAGTTGTAAGAACAAACTCACGAATGATATCCCACTACCTAGGTAAATCAGTTAAGAGTCTTTGAGACCATTTGATGGTACTGACCCCAATTATACCACAGAAGATTTTTTAAATGCTGTCTCTGACTACCGCGCCTTTATACCACAGTCAAAAATTCGGCTTTACTATATTTACACACATGTACTAACGTAATCAAATTTAAATTTTTGTCTCTTGCTTTAGTTAGCCGAACACAACTTAGCATAAAACTCAAAATACTCTATCAATAGGATCACAAAAAAAATACAAATGCGTAGTTCTCCTATACGAGGGGGATTATTCGGATAGTTCCTTCACCCCCTCTTCCCCCTAATACAATTACTTACGCTGGGAAAATTAAAAAAGTTCATTCCTTAAGCTAAAATAACATACAAACTATATTTTCAACTGCTACATTAGCAGAACCACAAAAATCCTTCTATAAGGGGATAAAATAGAGGGAATTGGAGGCCGTTCACCACGACTACAAATGAAAGTAAATTAAGTAAAAATTAAAATAGCAGCCGAACCACAGATTGCTCCGGGAAATATTCCCCAATGTAAATTATTTGGCGAGATATGACTCGGTAACTTTCTTCTTCAATAAGTCATGGTCAGGCCAAAATGCATCATCTGTAATCAGTTCACAGTCCTCCTTGCTTGCAACAGTTGTCTCTGTTTCTTGCTTTTCTTGATCAAACTCTCTTCAAAACACTCTTCTCTCAGCTCTATTTCAAAACAATCTTAATCTCTCTCTCTCTCTCTCTCTTAACATTTCCAAGTTTTCAAATTTTCTCTCTGTCTGTCTTGCTCTCTCTGTCTCTTATTTTTTTGCAAAATTGCAAAGAAGTGTCTCACAGCATAAATCTTTAGTAATATCCTTGTTAGTTTTCTTCAACAAAAAAATGAAAAATTATCCTGGATTCAACAAGCTCACAGCAGCACAAACAGACCAGCTAAAAAAACATAACAGATCAGCTGACAGCAGCGTTCTCTCAATCATCAAACTTTCAGTTAAATGCACTGAAAGTTATCACTCGTCTCCACTACAGACAGGTATGCCAATAACTTAGCAACACATACTTGAAGTGTTGTTTCAAAGAACTCCATTCGCTGATAATTTCTGAAACATCATATGAAAATGAACATATTACTCTGCTTTATCTCCAAATCTCTCTACCACAAGCACCACATAAATTGTCAAAATTTCCTTACACTGATAATGTGCATAAAATTAAATTGGACGCTATCCCAGCCCCTTACGATATAAAATATATCAAAGATTTCCTGAAATTGGATTAACAAAAACAGCAGTTCACAAAGCAAAACTGAATACCAAAACATTTCTTTTTCTTTTGAACGCAAAGATTGCACAATCGAAGAACTGGTGACATCTGTCTCTGCTAATTTTTTTAGATCTCATCTAGCAGCACAATGTTCTCCTACCAGATTCACCCTTCGCAGCAATCCTAATAATTACACCTCATTTAAATTCTTTTATAATAGTCATTCCAACCTCAAATCACTACATTTTGTGATCACTGCCCCACTCTGGGTCATAACGTCACAATTGCGTCAACAAATCAACAACCCAAAACTAACTCCAGTGCTCCCAGGTCTCAGAATCACCAAGCTGTTCCACAGCGACGCTACTAAACAATCCAACCCCAAAGAGTCATTAATTAAAATCTTCAATAAAACATCATTAACACAAAAAACCGAGGAACACCCATATTCGGTCGTTACTAATGCCAAATTTGCAGATAAACGTCGTCATACTGGCACTCCCTGCCGCTTGCAAACACCTCGTATACCTGCGCAAACCAAGAGCATCACAGCCAGAAAAAAAAAACACTCTAACACACCACAGTTTTCCACAAAACCAAGTACTTTTGCTAACATAAGCAAAACACAAAGCTCAGAATTTTTAAAACTAATAGACACTGTATCAAACAAATTGAAAACATCACAAGATTTCAGTCTCCTATCAGATAGTTCTAATCCACTTAGTTCCCAATGCTCATCCTTAACTCCTTCAAAAATTGCAAGTACTCCTTTTACTCCGCCACAAAGACAGGAACAAAAACTGAACGCTTACTATCACGAGCTCATTGGAACCACTCAATTAATATGGTCAATTAATCACCGTCTTTTAAAAGTTCACTGCAATTTAGTGTTCAAGGTACTCCACTCATAATAACTCTTAGCTTATATTCCCCACTCCCAACACAGCTCAACATAACCACCATTGTATCTGGAGGCAACCAGATACTACAGGACATATCCTGCTTTACCTTTCAACTAGACCCAAAGTTTGCAGTACCCACACCTGCCCTCTTTGGAGACCATAACAACGGTGAGCAATTACATAATTGGTCTAAATAAAAAAAACAAAGTCATATAAAACAACACCAGTACAGAAACAAAGAGCACACGATCTACTCAAAAAATCGAAATTCACTTTCTGCGTTGAAAATGTACGTGAACAAGACAGAATAATGTTTCACCCAAAAGTCGCTGCTCCATTTGTTTTTCGGTAAAAACAAACCCCTAATCATTTATTTGTCAAGAGATGCACCATAAATTTGACAGATACACAAAAAACGCAGCAGGATACAAGTTTGATCATACTTTTGAATAACTTTTTATTTTCCTCTCCAGTACCTTTGAAACAACAAATCACAATAGATAAACGTAACATCTTAACCCATAGATCAGAAATTTAAGATCTAATTGTCACTCATTACGACTGTTCTCCACAACTTGTCACAAATATGCAGTATTATAAGCTCAATATAATTGTCGAAATAGATCAAACGATCTATTTAAACCCTAAAAGATTAAACCCGACCCGCCAAAGTCGCCATATTTCTCATAAATTCGAACACTTCAAGTACGCGTATACACCATACATGCAAAACTCAACGACAAGAAAGCTTTTGCCACAAAATCTCCCTTGAAAGAGGCTTCCGGTATGATCACGATAAATGGTGTTTTAACAATATGGAAAAATTTTCCTTTCCCACAGAAATTGAATCTCGTAGAGAACTTGCACGCATTAGTCTCGTAAATAAACACCACAATCACCCACATTTGATATAGTTTGACATACTTAACGACTCACGCTGGCAAGCTAACATTGAAGCCAAGCAACGCTTTTTTCAATTATATCGCTTTTGCTCTTTTGCTTTTCAACACGAAAATCTCGTGTTGAAAAGCAAAAGCTATATAACTCAAGGTACTATGACAAAACACCAAATGCTGCTGATAATACTTGGGCTCATTGCCCCCGGACAAAACCCAAAAATCGAATATCATTTCATTGATACACAAAGATGGTCACTGCAACTAACAAACATTACACCCACATTTGACGTAAAATCAGAAAGTGTGTACTACGGCAGCCCGCACATAGGAAGTAATATTGAAAGGTGGTACTGTCTACAAACCGCAGTACTAAAAGAACAGTCACTTGGGAACCGAAAAATGACTGTCGAATTTTCGACGTCGGTAGATCAAACGCTCGAAATAGAAATTCCAAAAACTTTTTAATTGAAAATCTAACAAATTACAAAACCAATTCCGGGCATCAGCATAATACACATATGTATACAGAATGTTTTCCAGACAATTTTTTCGATGAGTCAGCACTCTCTTGCTTTGAAACACATATTACACTTATATATAAATGTAAAGAGGATCGCCCTTATAACACAACACAATATCAACATATATTTATTCATTACAAAGAAGCTTCTATATTCGTCAATCAAATGTACGAATCGATGCCGAACTTAATAACATGAATCGTACCGTTTTGTTGGATATGGACCACAGTGGGCTTTCTATATATAAAAAACTTTGCGATATTGATCATGACTTAAAAAAACCACTTTTAATCTTTTAAACTTTTTCTTGTCGGATTTTTTATCACAGGTACAAGAGACATATTTGCCACTATTGAAAACTCAAACGTTATTTCATTTTTGCTGTGTTAAATTGTATATTCACGACTTTATGTATTAGAAAATCAACGTTTTGAGCATATACCTATATACTATTACATCACACTCCTATTTGTAGATCAGGTTATACCTAAAATACTTCCATGGTCTATTAAAGCACCATGTGTGGCTGACAACATCGATCTATAAATCGCGTTAGGTCCGAATGGCGATGAGTCATACTGCTCAATGCGTTACCAAATTAAAGCGCAAAAGCATGTAAAAACGTCAAGGCCGATTATATTGAACAACGCGTCACCCACGCTGATATCAGTGCACAACAACTTGACATCTACAGCCAAAGAGATTGGACCAACTCTATAGATAAATCGAAATAGAATCAATTAGTAGATGACTCAGCTTTGGAATTTGAAAAGGCACAAGCCGTTAACTTTGCATTTTTAGCAAAACAAGCACAATTACAGGCGTATTTTTCACAATTAAAAAATCAAAACACAAATTGTTCTTAATAAACTATTGATCAAAGGAAAATAATTTACAGTTGGCCGTCTTGACTGGCTAAATCTTATCATCTCTCAGCTCTATTTCAAAACAATCTCAATCTCTCTCTCTCTCTCTCTCTCTCTCTCTCTCTCTCTCTTAACCTTTCCAAGTTTTTCAAATTTTCTCTCTGTCTCTCTTGCTCTCTCTGTCTCTTATTTTCTTGCTAAATTGCAAAGAAGTGTCTCACAGCATAAATCTTTAATAATATCCTTGTTAGTTTTTTTCAACAAAAAAATTAAAAATTATCCTGGATTCAACAAGCTCACAGCAGCACAAACAGACCAGCTAAAAAAACATAACCGATCAGCTCACAGCAGCGTTCTCTCAATCATCAAACTTTCAGTTAACTGCACTGAAAATTATCACTCGTCTCCACTACAGACAGGTATGCCAATAACTTAGCATCAAATACTTGAAGTGTTGTTTCAAAGAACTCCATTCGCTGATAATTTCTGAAACATCATATGAAAATGAACATATTACTCTGCTTTATCCCCAAATCTTTCCACCACAAGCACCAAATTGTCAAAATTTCCTTACACTGATAATGTGCATACAATTAAATTGGACGCTATCCCAGCCCCTTACGATATAAAATATATCAAAGATTTCCTGAAATTGGATTAACAAAAACAGCAGTTCACAAAGCAAAACTGAATACCAAAACATTTCTTTTTCTTTTGAACGCAAAGATTGCACAATCGAAGAACTGGTGACATCTGTCTCTGCTAATTTTTTTAGATCTCATCTAGCAGCACAATGTTCTCCTACCAGATTCACCCTTCGCAGCAATCCTAATAATTACACCTCATTTAAATTCTTTTATAATAGTCATTCCATCCTCAAATCACTACAATTTGTGATCACTGCCCCACTCTGGGTCATAACGTCACAATTGCGTCAACAAATCAACAACCCAAAACTAACTCCAGTGCTCCCAGGTCTCAGAATCACCAAGCTGTTCCACAGCGACGCTACTAAACAATCCAACCCCAAAGAGTCATTAATTAAACTCTTCAGTAAAACATCATAAACACAAGAAACCGAGGAACACCCATATTCGGTCGTTACTAATGCCAAGTTTGCAGATAAACCTCTTCTTACTGGACACTCCCTGCCACTTGCAAACACCTCGTATAACTGCGCAAACCAAGAGCATCACAGCCAGAAATAATAAAACACTCTAACACACCACAGTTTTCCACAAAACCAACTACTTTTGCTAACGTAAGCAAAACACAAAGCTCAGAATTTCTAAAACTAATAGACACTGTATCAAACAAATTGAAAACATCACAAGATTTCAGTCTCTTATCAGATAGTTCTACTCCACCTAGTTCCCAATGCTCATCCTTAACTCCTTCAAAAATTGTAAGTACTCCCTTTACTCCGCCACAAAGACCAGTAACAAAAACTGAACGCTTACTATCACAAGCTCATTGGAACCACTCAATTAATATGGTCAATTAATCACCGTCTTTTAAAAGTTCACTGCAGCTTAGTGTTCAAGGTACTCCACTCATAATAACTCTTAGCTTATATTCCCCACTCCTAACCCAGCTCAACATAATCACCATTGTATCTGAAGGCAACCGGATACTACAGGACTTATCCTGCTTTACCTTTCAACTAGACCCAAAGTTTGTAGTACCCACACCTGCCCTCTTTGGAGACCATAACAACGGTGAGCGATCACATAATTGGTCTAAATAAAGAATAACAAAGTCATATAAAACAACACCAGTACATAAAGAAAGAGCAGACGATCTACTCAAAAAACGAAATTCACTTTCTGCGTTGAAAATGTACTTGAACAAGACAGAATAATGTTTCACCCAAAAGTCGCTGCTCCATTTGTTTTTCGGTAAAAACAAACCCCTAATCATTTATTTGTCAAGAGATGCACTATAAATTTGACAGATACACAAAAAACACAGCAGGATACAAATTTAATCATACTTTTGATTAACTTAATATTTTCCTCTCCACTACTTTTGAAACAACAAATCGCAATAGATAAACGTCACAATAGATCTTAACCCATAGATCAGAAGTTTAAGATCTAATCGTCAATCATTATGACTGTTCTCCACTACTTTTCACAAATATGCAGTATTATTAGCTCAATATAACTGTCGAAACAGATCAAACGATTTTTTGACACCTAAAAGATTGAACCCGACCTGCCAAAGTCGCCATATTTCTCATAAATTCGAACACTTCAAGTACGCGTATACACCATACATGCAAAACTCAACGACAAGAAAGCTTTTGCCACAAAATCTCCCTTGAAAGAGGCTTCCGGTATGATCACGATAAATGGTGTTTTAACAATATGGAAAAATTTTCCTTTCCCACAGAAATTGAATCTCGTAGAGAACTTGCACGCATTAGTCTCGTAAATAAACACCACAATCACCCACATTTGATATAGTTTGACATACTTAACGACTCACGCTGGCAAGCTAACATTGAAGCCAAGCAACGCTTTTTTCAATTATATCGCTTTTGCTCTTTTGCTTTTCAACACCAAAATCTCGTGTTGAAAAGCAAAAGCTATATAACTCAAGGTACTATGACAAAACACCAAATGCTGCTGATAATACTTGGGCTCATATTGAAAGGTGGTACTGTCTACAAACCGCAGTACTAAAAGAACAGTCACTTGGGAACCGAAAAATGACTGTCGAATATTCAACGTCGGTAGATCAAACGCCCGAAATAAAAAAATCAGAAACGCTTTTTATTAAAAATCTATCAAATTACAAAACTAATTCCGGACATCAGCATAATACACATATGTATACAGAATATTTTAAAGACAATTTTTCCGATGAGTCAGCGCTCTCTCGCTTTGACACACATATTACACTTATATAAATGTAAGGAGGATCGCCCTTATATTGCCACACAATATCAACATATATTTATTCAGTACAAAGAAGGTTTTGTTTTCGTCACTCAAATGTATGCAGCGATGCCGAACTTGATAATATGAATCGTCCCGTTTTATTGGATATGGGCCACACGAGCCTTTCTATATATAAAAAAGTTTGCGATATTTATCATGACATAAAATAAACCACTTTTAATCTTTTGAATTTCTTCTTGTCGGATTTTTTATCACAGGTACAAGAGACATATTTGCCACTGTTGAAAACTCAAACCTAATTTCACTTTTCCGGTGTAAAATTGTATCTTCACCACTTTATGTATTAGAAAATGAGCGTTTTGAACGTATACCTGTATACTATCAGTGCACAACAACTTGGCATCTACAGCCAAAGAGATTGGACCAACTTTATAGATAAAACGAAATATAATCAATTAGTAGATGACTCAGCTCTGGAATTTGAAAAAGCACAAGCTGTTAACTTAGAAATTTTAGCAAAACAAGCACAATTACAGCCGCATTTTTCACAATTAAAAAATTAAAACACAAATTGTTTTTAATAAACTATTGATAAAAGGAAAAGAATTTACAGTTCGCCGTCTTGATTGGCAGCAATCCTAAAAATTACACCTTATTTAAATTTTTTTATAATAGTCATTCCATCCTCAAATCACTACAATTTGTGATCACTGCCCCACTCTGGGTCATAACGTCACAATTGCGTCACCTTATCAACAAACCAACACTAGCCCCAGTGCTCCCAGGTCTCAGAATCATCTAGTTGTTCCGCAGCGACGGTATAAAACACTCCACCCCCGAAGAGTCATCAATTAAACTCTTCAGTAAAAAGTCATAGGCACAAGAAACCGAGGAACACCCATATTTGGTCATTACTAATGCCAAATTTGCAGATAAACTTTGCCTTACTGGACACTCCCTGTCGCTTGCAAACACCTTGTTTACCTGCGCAAACCACGAGCATCACAGCCAGAAATAATAAAACACTCTAACAAACCACAGTTTTCCACAAAACCAAGTGCTTTTGCTAACATAACCAAAACACAAAGCTCAGAATTTCCAAAACTAATAGACACTTTATGAAACAAATTGAAAACATCACAAGATTTTAGTCTCTTATCAGATAGTTCTAATCAACTTAGTTCTCAATTCTCATCCTTAACTCCTTCAAAAATTGTAAGTACTCCCTTTACTCCGTCACAAAGACCAGTAACAAAAACTGAACGCTTACTATCACAAGCTCATTGGAACCACTCAATTAATATGGTCAATTAATCACCGTCTTTTAAAAGTTCACTGCAATTTAGTGTTCAAGGTACTCCACTCATAATAACTCTTAGCTTATAGTCCCCACTCCTAACCCAGCTCAACATAACTACCATTGTATCTGAAGGCAACCGGATACTATAGGACTTATCCTGCTTTACCTTTCAACTAGACCCAAAGTTTGTAGTACCCACACCTGCCCTCTTTGGAGACAATAACAACGGTGAGCAATTACATAATTGGGCTGAATAAAGAATAACAAAAAGTCCTATAAAACAACACCAGTACAGAAACAAAGAGCACACGATCTACTCAGAAAATCGAAATTCACTTTCTGCGTTGAAATTGTATATGAACAAGACAGAATAATGTTTCACCCAAAAGTCGCTGCTCCATTTGTTTTTCGGTAAAAACAAACCCCTCATCATTTATTTGTCGCGAGATGCACTATAAATTTGACAGATACACAAAAAACACAGCAGGATACAAGTTTGATCATACTTTTGAATAACGTTTTATTTTCTTCTCCACTACCTTTGAAACAACAAATCACAATAGATAAACGTAACATCTTAACCCATAGATCAGAAATTTAAGATCTAATTGTCACTCATTACGACTGTTCTCCACAACTTGTCACAAATATGCAGTATTATAAGCTCAATATAATTGTCGAAATAGATCAAACGATCTATTTAAACCCTAAAAGATTAAACCCGACCCGCCAAAGTCGCCATATTTCTCATAAATTCGAACACTTCAAGTACGCGTATACACCATACATGCAAAACTCAACGACAAGAAAGCTTTTGCCACAAAATCTCCCTTGAAAGAGGCTTCCGGTATGATCACGATAAATGGTGTTTTAACAATATGGAAAAATTTTCCTTTCCCACAGAAATTGAATCTCGTAGAGAACTTGCACGCATTAGTCTCGTAAATAAACACCACAATCACCCACATTTGATATAGTTTGACATACTTAACGACTCACGCTGGCAAGCTAACATTGAAGCCAAGCAACGCTTTTTTCAATTATATCGCTTTTGCTCTTTTGCTTTTCAACACCAAAATCTCGTGTTGAAAAGCAAAAGCTATATAACTCAAGGTACTATGACAAAACACCAAATGCTGCTGATAATACTTGGGCTCATATTGAAAGGTGGTACTGTCTACAAACCGCAGTACTAAAAGAACAGTCACTTGGGAACCGAAAAATGACTGTCGAATTTTCGACGTCGGTAGATCAAACGCTCGAAATAGAAATTCCAAAAACTTTTTAATTGAAAATCTAACAAATTACAAAACCAATTCCGGGCATCAGCATAGTACACATATGTATACAGAAAGTTTTCCAGACAATTTTTTCGATGAGTCAGCACTCTCTTGCTTTGAAACACATATTACACTTATATATAAATGTAAAGAGGATCGCCGTTATAACACAACACAATATCAACATATTTTTATTCAGTACAAAGAAGCTTTTATATTCGTCATTCAAATGTACGGATCGATGCCGAACTTAATATTATGAATCGTCCCGTTTTATTGGATTTGGACCACAGTGGGTTTTCTATAAAAAAAACTTTGCGATATTTATCATGACCTAAAAAATCCACTTTTAATCTTTTAAATTTTTTCTTGTCGGATTTTTATCACAGGTACAAGATATATATTTGCCACTATTGAAAACTCAAACATTATTTCTTTTTTCCTGCGTTAAATTGTATCTTCACGACTTTATGTATTAGAAAATCTACGTTTTGAGCATATACCTGTATACTATTACATCACACTCCTATTTATAGATCAGGTTATACCTAAAATATTTCCATGGTCTATTAAAGCACCATGTGGGGCTGACAACATCGATCTATAAATCGCGTTAGGTCCGAATGGCGATGAGTCATACTGCTCAATGCGTTACCAAATTAAAGCGCAAAAGCATGTAAAAACGTCAAGGCCGATTATATTGAACAACGCGTCACCCACGCTGATATCAGTGCACAACAACTTGACATCTACAGCCAAAGAGATTGGACCAACTCTATAGATAAAACGAAATATAATCAATTAGTAGATGACTCAGCTCTGGAATTTGAAAAGGCACAAGCTGTTAACTTTGCATATTTAGCAAATTAAGCACAATTACAGGCGTATTTTTCACAATCAAAAAATCAATACACAAATTGTTCTTAATAAACTATTGATCAAAGGAAAATATTTACAGTTGGCCGTCTTGATTTGCTAAATCTTATCATTTGCAAATATTCAAAAGAATCCCTAATTCTAGTCTTTGGATACCCATGTTACGTATTAAAAAAAGCTATAATTTGAACAGTTGTTTTTTTAGTGTCTATTTGGTCTATTTCGTAGAACCTCTTAACGAATATAATCTGAAAGCATTTTCAAGACCTAATATAACATTAGCTAAAATTATCTCATCCGGATTTTTCAGTGCATTCTCACACACTATTTTTCATGTCTTACAGACAGATTCTTCTCACTGCAAAAGAAACCATCACTAAGGAAAAAAACCAAAACGCTCTGTTGATAGTAGCACTCCACACTCTCAGAAAGCAGTGAATCCAATGCAGAGACAATTTCAATTTTTTAAGAAGAACTTTTCCCCTCCTGTAAACGATAATTCCAGCAGAAATAGAGCTTCAACTCTACTCGCATCATTTTTTGAATGCGTTGAATTTCCAATAGAATCACAAAACAAACTCGATTTTAAATCACTACACTTAGACAGCTTTCATCCAAAGATTTTTGTTAGGATTATGTTGAATATCAGGAAATCCCGGAAGAACTTATCTTAATTTTTTACATAGTAACCGCATATAACACTTGTTTTGTTTCACAGACACCACAGCTGTCAACCCCGCTCTCAGGCTGGAGGCTCACCGGTCCCTCTCAAGATTGATCTGATGGCGTTTGATCTCATCATGCTTGATGTCAACGACATTTTCCACTCGCCAATGACAAAATTGGCGCTGCCTCCTCCTGTACATGAACCAATTTGCAAAATGCAAACACCGCCTCTTTTTGCGATGAGCCAGGCCTCTCCATAGACGCAGCAACATACTCGGAGCTGAACTCACTGCCTTCTCCCGCCACCCCCTCATCATCCTCTGGGAGCTGCCATTATTTATAGAGAATGACAAAAGCTCTCCAACAGCTACTGTGCGACCTATCATTTCGTCACAAGAACTGCTCCTAGAGAAGCAGCAATCGGTGCACAGCCACCACAATCGTTTATACAAATGGTGCCAAAGCCACCGCCCGCAACCTCTGCACAGCTCATCTTAGTATGACAAAGTTGCAGCCGAACAGTCAGGCTGCTCAACACCAGGGACAGCTGTCCCTAACTGGGCCTATTTCTGAAGGAAACGTTGCCCTCATCTCCGTTTACAACCTCTCTCTTACCTTCCGCCCGTGATGCCCTCACCAGCATCGCAGCCCTCAGGAATCTACCAATCGAGGTACTGTGTATAATCAGTCCCTCCACGTCGACCTCAACTCTCTTTCCCTCAGCCTACTCCATACGATCGACCAACCTCAAACGACAACTTCCAAAGCCAGGACCCTTCACAACAAAAACGTCCCGACCTACTACCTACGAAATATATCCGTTACGAGCTTCACCGATACAGGATTGATCAGCTCGGTTCACAGATAGTCCGTCAAGAGGCTCAAAGCCCTCATCATCAAAGCTGCGAGCAAAACCGTTTGCTCCCACACAGAGCACCTTCCATTGAGCACCTGGCCCGATTTTCAAATTTCACCAATTCACAAATACTCTTGCATCAACGCAGAACATGACGTTCATGACCCCGATTGGATCATTATGTTTCAACGTGACCTCACCACACATTGAAACCGACGGCCAGCTCGTGCTCTCTCGGGCAATTAGAGAACAAATACATAAAAGAGGGACGAGACAGTGACCTCCATCTAGAGTGTGCCCACTTCTCAATCATTCCCCGATGCACAGAAAAGTTTTGACACACGTCAGAATTTTTCTTCGCTGTGGTTGATTGACAGAACGAGTAATTTAACACGATATCCACCAGAGAATTTGCGTCTTACAATATTTACCAGCCATACAACCCCTTTTTCCACCAGTTCTATTTTTGTATCCAACACAAATGAATGTGAATTACCAAACTCGCAAGATCAACAGGACCAGGATGCTGAGCACGATCCTCATTTACCTCTTTGTCCAAAACATCTTTCACAGGACGAACCCCTTAGTGCACGTAAATTCGTACGCCAATAAATTGTTCATTTCGTCCTTTTGACCTAACTAAAGCTACATCATTAAACCCAACTACTGTGAGGGCACTTAGCGCAACCTTGCCCCGATCAGGAACGTTCTCCTTTTCACGCCACTGCATGCCAAGACTCTCAGGCCAATTCATGTCCGCATTGAATATCTCCAGTTCATACAGGGCGGAACCACTAAGTGTCTGCATGGACACACTTTCAACCTCCTCTACACGGACTGGATTGCACACAAGTTGAAAAACAGAGAGCCGGCACCGGAAGCCACACAAATCCTATATTATCTGTTGGTGATGCAGCCACACTGCAACACCGATTTGTAATCTCGGGCTCCCGCCGCTTGCCTAGCGCGGGACAAGGAATTCCTTGACTCTTTGGGGCCCCAAAAATTGAGTTTGAATTCCGATAGTGGTCCTTTCTCACACCACAATGGGCAACAAACCCAACAACTAGAAGACGCATTGCTCTTCAAAAACTAACTAATGTTTTTACATTTTTACTTTGCTTTCTATTTTCTCATATTTTGCTGTTTTTATTTTGTATGTTCTTTTCTTCTTTGCCAAAATTGAAGATTCAGATCAGATTTTTTCTTCTTTTCTCCGTCCGAAACTTACTCAGTAGACATTAAACTTACGCACAGAAGTAGCTAAAAGACTGATTTCTACCAGAAGGAAAGCTGGTAAATCCGATCTGAACTGGAACCAGATGTCGATAAACAGAAATCTCCTTGTACAAACCGATAGAGATTACAGACGGCAAGCAATCTTCCAACTGGGAACAAATTGTCACTACATGACAGTGAGAGATGGTTGGTTGCCCTAAGAGTACTGATGTTACTGGCCAGCACACCTTGTAACTGGCAACTTCACTGGTTCCGCAGTTAGAAAGGTTGTGAACTATTTACTGACGACACTAGTCAATACTTCACGGACAAGAACTTCAGACGACGGCACGAGTCACCGACTTCAGCACACACCGAAGATGTCACATCTAACGTATTTCAGCTACAACTCACAATTTGAGATGAAAACTTTCAACTCCGGATAGATGTAGCAGTAGAATTACTGGATGTACACCTCTAGCCAATAAAAGACTGAGAAGACACTATTCTCTTTTACATAGCGCTAACTCCACTAATTGTAGTCTGTCTATTAGAGTCATTGCACGATGTGTATACCTCTTACTCCGGTGCTACTCTTTATAAACACAGTTAAAATTGAAGTTTATCTTCAGTGTTTTATAGAGTCGGTTAGCCTGAGAGAAGTAAGTAAGCCTACTTCGCGCGCAGAAAAAAGTAGCTCTAACTCTTCATACCTTAAGGCTGTAAAAGGAGCCCTCTCGGGTCTGACTTAATAACGCTTTTTAGATAGTTTTTTGCTATTTTTTTCTAGTTTGAAAAACAATTATTTGTTTTGTTTTAGGCTCCCCTACATGCCCAATTGACTATGAAGGAAACCCAATTTGTGTATATGGGCTCGTGAGCTGGGGACCACAAAACTGCACTGCGTTCAGTGTTCACACGAGAGTTCAAGTATATGTTGATTGGATCAAAGCCAACATAATAAACTGAAAATGAAAGCAAGTTCGAAAACTGGGCTATCTGGCTCGGTCAAATAAAGAATGAACAAATATCTACTATTATCATGCAAACGCAGTATAAAATCAAGAAATAAATCTTCTTTGAAAAAAACTTTGAATTAAATCCGTTGTTAGCAAAAAAAAAGAAACCACTTGGACTTGGATAGTGGGCGTTTGTTTTTAGTACGACCAATTTCCTATAGGCCCCCTCTGACCCAAAACAGAATTTCATCTTAGACCATAACTACTTCGGGCAGAGGAATGGTGACCATTGATTCCGAAGTTTTGTATCGCGCAAACCGTTCTTAAAGGATGATAGCTCTGCCTTATTTAAAAGCCTGTAATAATTTAACGATGATATTGATAGATTGCGTACTCCGCGGAACAGTTCATGTAATAATTTTTAATGATAAACAAATAGAATTTTCGCTCGAGTTTAGAAACAAAGTCAAACTACATATTTTCTAATCAAACCTTTAGTTGATCATCATTTTTGGCTTCTTTGTGACTTATAGACCAAACAATCAAAATGGATTTCATGACCTTTTATGAAACAGGTTATGAGATAAAGCACGATTATGCTTTTTGTTGTGATATATTTATGGAGCTCATGTCACAGCTGCAAAAGGTAGAAACGGCCTATTTTCCTAAGCGACACGGCATAAAAAAGAGTACGATTAACATTGTTTAGACAATTCCTATCAGCTTCGTTATCTCCATGTTGACAAATAACAAGACTTTGTCTGTTAAAATACTTGCAATAGTGTGCTGGCTGTTTTTTTGAAAGTGTCATAAATCAAGTTGAAAATTGACTTTTGAGATTTTACAAAACCATTTTTGTGATTTCCCGCCTTGCTTTATTCCGGATAATCAATGAATCTTAATTTTGCTCTGACTCAGAGAGGTTTCAGAATGGATCCTGAAGTCAATCTGAAATTGCTCGGAATC
>NW_027451817.1:0-37514 GCF_964194025.1 Convolutriloba macropyga
TTCTCATTAGATGCAAACAAACCCACATGCTAAAACTTGTATGTTTAAATTCAATTGGGTAGCATCACATAAAGAAGATTTTGAAAATAAACAACTGCTACAAACCCCACGGGATTATGTCAAATCAGAGCACTTCTTTTCTTTTGATTGCTTCTCACAAAACACATGCATTATGAAGCCTAAAACCTATAGAAATAAATGACCTTGTGATGTTTCGAAGAAACAACAAGAAAATTAGAAACTTTCTCCATTAAAAATTCAAAGAACAAAAACAGGAATTTACCTTACGAAATCTATTCTTGCGGCGATAAATAATGGTCACAACACTAAACTTGAATCCTACTCAAATTTTGTCTTGGCGTCATCATAATTTTATTGACCCACCAATCAGGTGTCAGAAGACAAATTCTTGGAGCTCTGGAGTGATGATTTTAATTTCCAACTGATGAACTCAATTTCACTTAGATAAAGAAAATCAAGAAAAGGTCTCAATTTTCTCAGTATATTTTTTCACAGATAAGTACTATGAATAACAGTTCTTTTTCGCTTAATTTAAGATCTAATTTCAATTACAAATTTAAAATATTGAATTCTTTTTACCCGTGTTTTTAAACTCAACAATGGTGTCCAGACCACCAGCAGAAAGAAAAATTCTAGATCTACAGGATGCCGAATCAGCTACTGCGTGGATCATTTCCTTTTTGGCGCCCAGTGCACCGATTCCCGGAAATCTTAATAAGTTCCCGGAAAATTTCCGGCAAGACCCAGGAAAAACAATGGAAAGTCCCGGGAAACTTACCGGGAAACTTTCCAGGGTTCGTAAGATATGCAAAGATTGAGTGAGATCCCGCATTTCCCGGCAGGGTTTCCGGGAACCAGTGTTTCCTGGCAGGGAAACCGGGGAAAAAGCGGGAAACTTACCAGGAAACCCAGGGTTTTTTCCTGCATCTTATCAGGGTTTCAGGGAATTTCGGGTTTTCAGCGGGAAACTTACCAGGAAAACCGAGGGTTTTTCCCTGCATCTTATCAGGGTTTCAGGGGGATATAAGATTTCCCACAGGAAAACCGGGAAAAACCCCAGATCTTATCAGCGTTCTCGGGAAAAATCGGATTTTCCACAGGAAAACAGGGAAAAACGGATCTTATCAGGGTTCACTTTGGACAACTCTATGACCTAAACAAAAAGACCTATTTTTAAAATTACCTATTTGAAATAATCGTAAACATCCGTACGAAAACCTTACTTTTATAAACCAGACCGAAGACGTCCCCAACATGAGATGCACAAAAGCCCAGAGGGGGGGAAACCGACTAACCGGCGTCTCAACGGGGCAGGGAGGGGTGGTGCACCTCATGCGGGCCCGAGGCCCTCACCTTAGAATAATAGTATTATATAAAAAAACAAATATTTAACATATCGATTTAGCATGTTGTGCAAAAGACAAGCTACCAAAACAATTGCTTCAAACTTTGTTTGGGAGCTACTACGTTTCGATGACTGCGTCACATCCATTGCCCATTCCATTTTTCATGGACCACTATCCATCAGAGCACGTTTCCATGACTGCTTTTGCCCATTGCCCGTTCCACAAGATGAAATTGTCAGAAACATCTTTAAAAACTCATTATTTTGAGAAAAAAATAAAATTGAAACAAGTTTGCTGGGCATTTTTTGCAAAAACCATGCCGTATTTGGTAACCAGTCTAATCTAATGTATAGTGAAGACCTGTGGTGCCACATCTTCATCCCAAACTATGGTTCTTTGCACAAAAGGTCTCTGAACTGACAAAACGGAATTATTTTTTTGGGGTCCGTTTCACCCCATTTGCAACGCTAAGTCAGCAACCAAAACCGCAGCAAATTTTTTATTAGCGCAAAATAACGCACACAAAGTCCTCTGATATTGGGGTGTCAAAAAAAATCCCCAGTGGGCCCTAAGGCCCACTGGGGATTTTTTTTTGGAGTAATTGTCTGATATCATGGCCGAGAAGATCATAGAATCCATTGATATTTTTTCCTAAAAGTAAACCAGAACAATTGGTGCAAAACCGTTACTACTTTTTTTCATGGACCACTATACATCAGAGCACGTTTCCATGACTGCTTTTGCCCATTGCCAGTTCCACAAGATGAAATTGTCAGAAACATCTTTAAAAACTCATTATTTTGAGAAAAAAATAAAATTGAAACAAGTTTGCTGGGCATTTTTTGCAAAAACCATGCCGTATTTGGTAACCAGTCTAATCTAATGTATAGTGAAGACCTGTGGCGCCACATCTTCATCCCAAACTATGGTTTTTTGCACAAAATGTCTCTGAACTGACAAAACGGAATTATTTTTTTGGGGTCCGTTTCACCCCATTTGCAACGCTAAGTCAGCAACCAAAACGGCAGCAAATTTTTTATTAGCGCAAAATGACGCACACAAAGTCCTCTGATAGTGGGGTGTCAAAAAAGAATCCCCAATGGCCCCTAAGGCCCAATGGGGATTTTTTTTGGAGTAATTGTCTGATATCATGGCCGAGAAAATCATAGAATCCATTGATATTTTTTTCCTAAATGTAAACCACAACAATTGGTGCAAAACCGTTACTTTTTTTCATGGACCACTATCCATAAGAGCACGTTTCCATGACTGCTTCATGCCCATTGCCCATTCCACAAGATGAAATTGTCAGAAACATCTTTAAAAACTCATTATTTTGAAAAAAAAAATAAAATTGAGACAATTTTGCTGGGCATTTTTTGCAAAAACCATGCCGTATTTGGTAACCAGTCTAATTTAATGTATAGTGAAGACCTGTGGCGCCACATCTTCATCCCAAACTATGGTTCTTTGCACAAAATGTCTCTGAAGTGACAAAACGGAATTATTTTTTTGGGGTCCGTTTCACCCCATTTGAAACGCTAAGTCAGCAACCAAAACCGCAGCAAAGTTTTTATTAGCGCAAAATGACGCACACAAAGTCCTCTGATAGTGGGGTGTCAAAAAAAATCCCAAGAGGGACCTAAGGCCCACTGGGGATTTTTTTTTTTTGAGTAATTGTCTGATATCATGGCCGAGAAGACCATAGAATCCATTGATATTTTTTCCTAAATGTAAACCAGAACAATTGGTGCAAAACTGTTAATTTTTTTCATGGACTACTATCCAAAAGAGCACGTTTCCATGACTGCTGCATACCCATTGCCCATTCCACAAGGTGAAATTGTCAGAAACATCTTTAAAAACTCATTATTTTGAAAAAAGTAAAATTGAAACGAGTTTGCTGGGCATTTTTTACAAAAACCATACCGTATTTGGTAACCAGTCTAATCTTATGTATAGTGAAGACCTGTGGTGCCACATCTTTATCCCAAACTGTGGTTCTTTGCACACAATGTCTCTGCACTGACAAAACGGAATTATTTTTTTGGGGTCCGTTTCACCCCATTTGCAACGCTAAGTCAGCAACCAAAACCGCAGCAAAGTTTTTATTAGCGCAAAATGACGCACACAAAGTCCTCTGATAGTGGGGTGTCAAAAAAAATCCCCAGTGGGCCCTAAGGCCCACTGGGGATTTTTTTTTTTGCAGTAATTGTCTGATATCATGGCCGAGAAAATCATAGAATCCATTGATATTTTTTCCTAAATGTAAACCAGAACAATTGGTGCAAAACTGTTAATTTTTTTCATGGACTACTATCCAAAAGAGCACGTTTCCATGACTGCTTCATGCCCATTGCCCATTCCACAAGATGAAATTGTCAGAAACATCTTTAAAAACTCATTATTTTGAAAAAAAAAATAAAATTGAGACAATTTTGCTGGGCATTTTTTGCAAAAACCATGCCGTATTTGGTAACCAGTCTAATTTAATGTATAGTGAAGACCTGTGGCGCCACATCTTCATCCCAAACTATGGTTCTTTGCACAAAATGTCTCTGAAGTGACAAAACGGAATTATTTTTTTGGGGTCCGTTTCACCCCATTTGAAACGCTAAGTCAGCAACCAAAACCGCAGCAAAGTTTTTATTAGCGCAAAATGACGCACACAAAGTCCTCTGATAGTGGGGTGTCAAAAAAAATCCCCAGAGGGACCTAAGGCCCACTGGGGATTTTTTTTTTTTTGAGTAATTGTCTGATATCATGGCCGAGAAGACCATAGAATCCATTGATATTTTTTCCTAAATGTAAACCAGAACAATTGGTGCAAAACCGTTACTTTTTTTCATGGACCACTATCCATAAGAGCACGTTTCCATGACTGCTTCATGCCCATTGCCCATTCCACAAGATGAAATTGTCAGAAACATCTTTAAAAACTCATTATTTTGAAAAAAAAAATAAAATTGAGACAATTTTGCTGGGCATTTTTTGCAAAAAGCATGCCGTATTTGGTAACCAGTCTAATTTAATGTATAGTGAAGACCTGTGGCGCCACATCTTCATCCCAAACTATGGTTCTTTGCACAAAATGTCTCTGAAGTGACAAAACGGAATTATTTTTTTGGGGTCCGTTTCACCCCATTTGAAACGCTAAGTCAGCAACCAAAACCGCAGCAAAGTTTTTATTAGCGCAAAATGACGCACACAAAGTCCTCTGATAGTGGGGTGTCAAAAAAAATCCCCAGAGGGACCTAAGGCCCACTGGGGATTTTTTTTTTTGAGTAATTGTCTGATATCATGGCCGAGAAGACCATAGAATCCATTGATATTTTTTCCTAAATGTAAACCAGAACAATTGGTGCAAAACTGTTAATTTTTTTCATGGACTACTATCCAAAAGAGCACGTTTCCATGACTGCTGCATACCCATTGCCCATTCCACAAGGTGAAATTGTCAGAAACATCTTTAAAAACTCATTATTTTGAAAAAAGTAAAATTGAAACGAGTTTGCTGGGCATTTTTTACAAAAACCATACCGTATTTGGTAACCAGTCTAATCTTATGTATAGTGAAGACCTGTGGTGCCACATCTTTATCCCAAACTGTGGTTCTTTGCACACAATGTCTCTGCACTGACAAAACGGAATTATTTTTTTGGGGTCCGTTTCACCCCATTTGCAACGCTAAGTCAGCAACCAAAACCGCAGCAAAGTTTTTATTAGCGCAAAATGACGCACACAAAGTCCTCTGATAGTGGGGTGTCAAAAAAAATCCCCAGTGGGCCCTAAGGCCCACTGGGGATTTTTTTTTTTGCAGTAATTGTCTGATAGCATGGCCGAGAAAATCATAGAATCCATTGATATTTTTTCCTAAATGTAAACCAGAACAATTGGTGCAAAACTGTTAATTTTTTTCATGGACTACTATCCAAAAGAGCACGTTTCCATGACTGCTTCATACCCATTGCCCATTCCACATGATGAAATTGTCAGAAACATCTTTAAAAACTCATTATTTTGAAAAAAAAAATCAAATTGAAACGAGTTTGCTGGGCATTTTTTGCAAAAACCATACCGTATTTGGTAACCAGTCTGATCTTATGTATAGTGAAGACCTGTGGTGCCACATCTTCATCCCAAACTATGGTTCTTTGCACACAATGTCTCTGCACTGACAAAACGGAATTATTTTTTGGGGGTCCGTTTCACCCCAATTGCAACGCTAAGTCAGCAACCAAAACCGCAGCAAAGTTTTTATTAGCGCAAAATGACGCACACAAAGTCCTCTGATAGTGGGGTGTCAAAAAAAAAAATCCCCAGTGGGCCCTAAGGCTCACTGGGGATTTTCTTTGGAGTAATTGTTTGATATCATGGCCGAGAAGATCATAGAATCGACTGACATTTTTTTCCTAAATGTAAACCAGAACAATTGGTGCGAAACTGTTACTTTTTTTCATGAACCACTATCCGAAAGAGCACGTTTCCATGACTGCTTCATACCCATTGCCCATTCCACAAAATGAAATTGTCAGAACATCTTTAAAAACTCATTATTTTGAAAAAAAAATAAAATTGAAACAAGTTTGCTGGTCATTTTTTGCAAAAACCATGCCGTATTTGGTAACCAGTCTAATCTAATGTATAGTGAAGACCTGTGGCGCCTTATCTTTATCCCAAACTATGGTTCTTTGCACAAAATGTCTCTGAACTGACAAAACGGAATTATTTTTTGGGGGTCCGTTTCACGCCATTTGCAACGCTAAGTCAGCAACCAAAACCGCAGCAAAGTTCTTATTAGCGCAAAACGACGCACACAAAGTCCTCTGATAGTGGGGTGTCAAAAAAAAATCCCCAGTGGGCCCTAAGGCCCACTGGGGATTTTTTTTTGGAGTAATTGTTTGATATCATGGCCGAGAAGATCATAGAATCGATTGACATTTTTTTCCTAAATGTAAACCAGAACAATTGGTGCAAAACTGTTACTTTTTTTCATGAACAACTATCCAAAAGAGCACGTTTCCATGACTGCTTCATACCCATTGCCCATTCCACAAGATGAAATTGTCAGAAACATCTTTAAAAACTCATTATTTTGAAAAAAAAATAAAATTGAAACAAGTTTGCTGGGCATTTTTTGCAAAAACCATGCCGTATTTGGTAACCAGTCTAATCTAATGTATAGTGAAGACCTGTGGCGCCACATCTTTATCCCAAACTATGGTTCTTTGCACAAAAGGTCTCTGAACTGACAAAACGGAGTTATTTTTTTGGGGTCCGTTTCACCCCATTTGCAACGCTAAGTCAGCAACAAAACCGCAGCAAAATTTTTATTAGCGCAAAATGACGCACACAAAGTTCTCTGATAGTGGGGTGTCAAAAAAAAATCCCCAGTGGGCCCTAAGGCCCACTGGGGATTTTTTTTTGCAGTAATTGTCTGATATCATGGCCGAGAAAATCATAGAATCCATTGATATTTTTTCCTAAATGTAAACCAGAACAATTGGTGCAAAACTGTTAATTTTTTTCATGGACTACTATCCAAAAGAGCACGTTTCCATGACTGCTTCATACCCATTGCCCATTCCACAAGATGAAATTGTCAGAAACATCTTTAAAAACTCATTATTTTGAAAAAAAAAATAAAATTGAAACAAGTTTGCCGGGCATTTTTTGCAAAAACCATACCGTATTTGGTAACCAGTCTGATCTTATGTATAGTGAAGACCTGTGGTGCCACATCTTCATCCCAAACTATGGTTCTTTGCACACAATGTCTCTGCACTGACAAAACGGAATTATTTTTTTGGGGTCCGTTTCACCCCAATTGCAACGCTAAGTCAGCAACCAAAACCACAGCAAAGTTTTTATTAGCGGAAAATGACGCACACAAAGTCCTCTGATAGTGGGGTGTCAAAAAAAAAATCCCCAGTGGGCCCTAAGGCCCACTGGGGATTTCTTTTGCAGTAATTGTCTGATATCATGGCCGAGAAAATCATAGAATCCATTGATATTTTTTCCTAAATGTAAACCAGAACAATTGGTGCAAAACTGTTAATTTTTTTCATGGACTACTATCCAAAAGAGCACGTTTCCATGACTGCTTCATACCCATTGCCCATTCCACAAGATGAAATTGTCAGAAACATCTTTAAAAACTCATTATTTTGAAAAAAAAATAAAATTGAAACAAGTTTGCCGGGCATTTTTTGCAAAAACCATACCGTATTTGGTAACCAGTCTGATCTTATGTATAGTGAAGACCTGTGGTGCCACATCTTCATCCCAAACTATGGTTCTTTGCACACAATGTCTCTGCACTGACAAAACGGAATTATTTTTTTGGGGTCCGTTTCACCCCAATTGCAACGCTAAGTCAGCAACCAAAACCACAGTAAAGTTTTTATTAGCGCAAAATGACGCACACAAAGTCCTCTGATAGTGGGGTGTCAAAAAAAAATCCCCAGTGGGCCCTAAGGCCCACTGGGGATTTTTTTTTGCAGTAATTGTCTGATATCATGGCCGAGAAAATCATAGAATCCATTGATATTTTTTCCTAAATGTAAACCAGAACAATTGGTGCAAAACTGTTAATTTTTTTCATGGACTACTATCCAAAAGAGCACGTTTCCATGACTGCTTCATACCCATTGCCCATTCCACAAGATGAAATTGTCAGAAACATCTTTAAAAACTCATTATTTTGAAAAAAAAATAAAATTGAAACGAGTTTGCTGGGCATTTTTTGCGAAAACCATACCGTATTTGGTAACCAGTCTGATCCTATGTATAGTGAAGACCTGTGGTGCCACATCTTCATCCCAAACTATGGTTCTTTGCACAAAATGTCTCTGAACTGACAAAACGGAATTATTTTTTTGGGGTCCGTTTCACCCCATTTGCATCGCTAAGTCAGCAACCAAAACCGCAGCAAAGTTTTTATTAGCGCAAAATGACGCACACAAAGTCCTCTGATAGTGGGGTGTCAAAAAAAAAAAATCCCCAGTGGGCCCTAAGGCCCACTGGGGATTTTTTTTGCAGTAATTGTCTGTTATCATGGCCGAGAAAATCAAAGAATCCATTGATATTTTTTCCTAAATGTAAACCAGAACAATTGGTGCAAAACTGTTAATTTTTTTCATGGACTACTATCCAAAAGAGCACGTTTCCATGACTGCTTCATACCCATTGCCCATTCCACAAGATGAAATTGTCAGAAACATCTTTAAAAACTCATTATTTTGAAAAAAAAATAAAATTGAAACGAGTTTGCTGGGCATTTTTTGCGAAAACCATACCGTATTTGGTAACCAGTCTAATCTTATGTATAGTGAAGACCTGTGGCGCCACATCTTTATCCCAAACTATGGTTCTTTGCACAAAATGTCTCTGAACTGACAAAACGGAATTATTTTTTTGGGGTCCGTTTCACCCCATTTGCAACGCTAAGTCAGCAACCAAATCCGCAGCAAAGTTTTTATTAGCGCAAAATGACGCACACAAAGTCCTCTGATAGTGGGGTGTCAAAAAAAAAAATCCCCAGTGGGCCCTAAGGCCCACTGGGGATTTTTTTTGCAGTAATTGTCTGTTATCATGGCCGAGAAAATCAAAGAATCCATTGATATTTTTTCCTAAATGTAAACCAGAACAATTGGTGCAAAACTGTTAATTTTTTTCATGGACTACTATCCAAAAGAGCACGTTTCCATGACTGCTTCATACCCATTGCCCATTCCACAAGATGAAATTGTCAGAAACATCTTTAAAAACTCATTATTTTGAAAAAAAAAATAAAATTGAAACAAGTTTGCTGGGCATTTTTTGCAAAAACCATACCGTATTTGGTAACCAGTCTGATCTTATGTATAGTGAAGACCTGTGGTGCCACATCTTCATCCCAAACTATGGTTCTTTGCACAAAATGTCTCTGAACTGACAAAACGGAATTATTTTTTTGGGGTCCGTTTCACCCCATTTGCAACGCTAAGTCAGCAACCAAAACCGTAGCAAAGTTTTTATTAGCGCAAAATGACGCACACAAAGTCCTCTGATAGTGGGGTGTCAAAAAAAAATCCCCAGTGGGCCCTAAGGCCCACTGGGGATTTTTTTTGGAGTAATTGTTTGATATCATGGCCGAGAAGATCATAGAATCGATTGACATTTTTTTCCTAAATGTAAACCAGAACAATTGGTGCAAAACTGTTACTTTTTTTCATGAACAACTATCCAAAAGAGCACGTTTCCATGACTAATTCATACCCATTGCCCATTCCACAAGATGAAATTGTCAGAAACATCTTTAAAAACTCATTATTTTGAAAAAAAAAATAAAATTGAAACAAGTTTGCTGGGCATTTTTTGCAAAAACCATACCGTATTTGGTAACCAGTCTGATCTTATGTATAGTGAAGACCTGTGGTGCCACATCTTCATCCCAAACTATGGTTCTTTGCACAAAATGTCTCTGAACTGACAAAACGGAATTATTTTTTTGGGGTCCGTTTCACCCCATTTGCATCGCTAAGTCAGCAACCAAAATCGCAGCAAAGTTTTTATTAGCGCAAAATGACGCACACAAAGTCCTCTGATAGTGGGGTGTCAAAAAAAATCCCCAGTGGGCCCTAAGGCCCACTGGGGATTTTTTTTTGGAGGAATTGTTTGATATCATGGCCGAGAAGATCACAGAATCGATTGACATTTTTTTCCTAAATGTAAACCAGAACAATTGGTGCAAAACTGTTACTTTTTTCATGAACAACTATCCAAAAGAGCACGTTTCCGTGACTGCTTCATACCCATTGCCCAATCCACAAGATGAAATTGTCAGAAACATCTTTAAAAACTCATTATTTTGAAAAAAAAAATAAAATTGAAACAAGTTTGCTGGGCATTTTTTGCAAAAACCATACCGTATTTGGTAACCAGTCTGATCTTATGTATAGTGAAGACCTGTGGTGCCACATCTTCATCCCAAACTATGGTTCTTTGCACAAAATGTCTCTGAACTGACAAAACGGAATTATTTTTTTGGGGTCCGTTTCACCCCATTTGCAACGCTAAGTCAGCAACCAAAACCGTAGCAAAGTTTTTATTAGCGCAAAATGACGCACACAAAGTCCTCTGATAGTGGGGTGTCAAAAAAAAATCCCCAGTGGGCCCTAAGGCCCACTGGGGATTTTTTTTGGAGTAATTGTTTGATATCATGGCCGAGAAGATCATAGAATCGATTGACATTTTTTTTCCTAAATGTAAACCAGAACAATTGGTGCAAAACTGTTACTTTTTTTCAAGAACCACTATCCAAAAGAGCACGTTTCCATGACTGCTTCATACCCATTGCTCATTCCACAAGATGAAATTGTCAGAAACATCTTTAAAAACTCATTATTTTGAAAAAAAAAAAAATAAAATTGAAACAAGTTTGCAGGGCATTTTTTGCAAAAACCATGCCGTATTTGGTAACCAGTCTAATCTAATGTATAGTGAAGACCTGTGGCGCCACATCTTTTTCCCAAACTATTGTTCTTTGCACAAAAGGTCTCTGAACTGACAAAACGGAATTATTTTTTTGGGGTCCGTTTCACCCCATTTGCAACGCTAAGTCAGCAACCAAAACCGCAGCAAAGTTTTTATTAGCGCAAAATGACGCACAGAAAGTCCTCTGATAGTGGGGTGTCAAAAAAAATCCCCAGTGGGCCCTAAGGCCCACTGGGGATTTTTTTTGGAGTAATTGTTTGATATCATGGCCGAGAAGATCATACAATCGATTGATATTTTTTTCCTAAATGTAAACCAGAACAATTGGTGCAAAACTGTTACTTTTTTCATGAACCACTATCCGAAAGAGCACGTTTCCATGACTGCTTCATACCCATTGCCCATTCCACAACATGAAATTGTCAGAAACATCTTTAAAAACTCATTATTTTGAAAAAAAAATAAAATTGAAACAAGTTTGCTGAGCATTTTTTTGCAAAAACCATGCCGTATTTGGTAACCAGTCTAATCTAATGTATAGTGAAGACCTGTGGCGCCACATCTTTATCCCAAACTATGGTTCTTTGCACAAAATGTCTCTGAACTGACAAAACGGAATTATTTTTTTGGGGTCCGTTTCACCCCATTTGCAACGCTAAGTCAGCAACCAAAACTGCAGCAAAGTTTTTATTAGCGCAAAATGACGCACACAAAGTCCTCTGATAGTGGGGTGTCAAAAAAAATCCCCAGTGGGCCCTAAGGCCCACTGGGGATTTTTTTTGAGTAATTGTCTGGTATCATGGCCGAGAAGATCATAGAATCCATTGATATTTTTTTCCTAAATGTAAACCAGAACAATTGGTGCAAAACCGTTACTTTTTGTCATGGACCACTATCCAAAAGAGCACGTTTCCATGACTGCTTCATACCCATTGCCCATTCCACAAGATGAAATTGTCAGAAACATCTTTAAAAACTCATTATTTTGAAAAAAAATATAAAATTGAAACAAGTTTGCTGGGCATTTTTTGCAAAAACCAAGCCGTATTTGGTAACCAGTCTAATCTAATGTATAGTGAAGTCCTGTGGCGCCACAGCTTTATCCCAAACTATGGTTCTTTGCACAAAATGTCTCTGAACTGACAAAACGGAATTATTTTTTTGGGGTCCGTTTCACACCATTTGCAACGCTAAGTCAGCAACCAAAACCGCAGCAAAGTTTTTATTAGCGCAAAATGACGCACACAAAGTCCTCTGATAGTGGGGTGTCAAAAAAAATCCCCAGTGGGCCCTAAGGCCCACTGGGGATTTTTTTTTTAGTAATTGGCTGATATCATGGCCGAGAAGATCATAGAATCCATTGATATTTTTTTCCTAAATGTAAACCAGAACAATTGGTGCAAAACCGTTACTTTTTGTCATGGACCACTATCCAAAAGAGCACGTTTCCATGACTGCTTCATACCCATTGCCCATTCCACAAGATGAAATTGTCAGAAACATCTTTAAAAACTCATTATTTTGAAAAAAAAAATAAAATTGAAACAAGTTTGCTGGGCATTTTTTGCAAAAACCAAGCCGTATTTGGTAACCAGTCTAATCTAATGTATAGTGAAGTCCTGTGGCGCCACAGCTTTATCCCAAACTATGGTTCTTTGCACAAAATGTCTCTGAACTGACAAAACGGAATTATTTTTTTTGGGGTCCGTTTCACCCCATTTGCAACGCTAAGTCAGCAACCAAAACCGCAGCAAAGTTTTTATTAGCGCAAAATGACGCACACAAAGTCCTCTGATAGTGGGGTGTCAAAAAAATCCCCAGTGGGCCCTAAAGCCCACTGGAGATTTTTTTTTGAGTAATTGTCTGATATCATGGCCGAGAAGATCATAGAATCCATTGATATTTTTTCCTAAATGTAAACCAGAACAATTGGTGCAAAACCGTTAATTTTTTTCATGGACCACAATCCAAAAGAGCACGTTTCCATGACTGCTTCATACCCATTGCCCATTCCACAAGATGAAATTGTCAGAAACATCTTTAAAAACTCATTATTTTGAAAAAAAAAATTGAAACAAGTTTGCTGGGCATTTTTTTGCAAAAACCATGCCGTATTTGGTAACCAGTCTAATCTAATGTATAGTGAAGACCTGTGGCGCCACATCTTTATCCCAAACTATGGTTCTTTGCACAAAATGTCTCTGAGCTGACAAAACGGAATTATTTTTTTGTGGTCCGTTTCACCCCATTTGCAACGCTAAGTCAGCAACCAAAACCGCAGCAAAGTATTTATTAGCGCAAAATGGCGCACACAACGTCCTCTGACAGTGGGGTGTCAAAATAAAACCCCCAGTGGGCCCTAAGGCCCACTGGGGATTTTTTTTTTGAGTAATTGTTTGATATCATGGCCGAGAAGATCATAGAATCCATTGATATTTTTTCCTAAATGAAAACCAGAACAATTGGTGCAAAACCGTTACTCTTTTTCATGGACCACTATCCAAAAGAGCACGTTTCCATGACTGCTTCATACCCATTGCCCATTCCACAAGATGAAATTGTCAGAAACATCCTTAAAAACCCATTATTTCGAAAAAAAAATAAAATTGAAACAAGTTTGCTGGGCATTTTTTGCAAAAACCATACCGTATTTGGTAACCAGTCTATTCTAATGTATAGTGAAGACCTGTGGTGCCACATCTTCATCCCAAACTATGGTTCTTTGCACAAAATGTCTGAACTGACAAAACGGAATTATTTTTTTGGGGTCCGTTTCACCCCATTTGCAACGCTAAGTCAGCAACCAAAACCGCAGCAAAGTTTTTATTAGCGCAAAATGACGCCCACAAAGTCCTCTGACAGTGGGGTGTCAAAATAAAACCCCCAGTGGGCCCTAAGGCCCACTGGGGATTTTTTTTTTGAGTAATTGTTTGATATCATGGCCGAGAAGATCATAGAATCCATTGATATTTTTTCCTAAATGAAAACCAGAACAATTGGTGCAAAACCGTTACTCTTTTTCATGGACCACTATCCAAAAGAGCACGTTTCCATGACTGCTTCATACCCATTGCCCATTCCACAAGATGAAATTGTCAGAAACATCTTTAAAAACTCATTATTTTGAAAAAAAAAATTGAAACAAGTTTGCTGGGCATTTTTTGCAAAAACCATGCCGTATTTGGTAACCAGTCTATTCTAATGTATAGTGAAGACCTGTGGTGCCACATCTTCATCCCAAACTATGGTTCTTTGCACAAAATGTCTGAACTGACAAAACGGAATTATTTTTTTGGGGTCCGTTTCACCCCATTTGCAACGCTAAGTCAGCAACCAAAACCGCAGCAAAGTATTTATTAGCGCAAAATGGCGCACACAAAGTCCTCTGACAGTGGGGTGTCAAAATAAAACCCCCAGTGGGCCCTAAGGCCCACTGGGGATTTTTTTTTTGAGTAATTGTTTGATATCATGGCCGAGAAGATCATAGAATCCATTGATATTTTTTCCTAAATGAAAACCAGAACAATTGGTGCAAAACCGTTACTCTTTTTCATGGACCACTATCCAAAAGAGCACGTTTCCATGACTGCTTCATACCCATTGCCCATTCCACAAGATGAAATTGTCAGAAACATCTTTAAAAACTCATTATTTTGAAAAAAAAATTGAAACAAGTTTGCTGGGCATTTTTTGCAAAAACCATGCCGTATTTGGTAACCAGTCTATTCTAATGTATAGTGAAGACCTGTGGTGCCACATCTTCATCCCAAACTATGGTTTTTTGCACAAAATGTCTGAACTGACAAAACGGAATTATTTTTTTGGGGTCCGTTTCACCCCATTTGCAACGCTAAGTCAGCAACCAAAACCGCAGCAAAGTTTTTATTAGCGCAAAATGACGCCCACAAAGTCCTCTGATAGTGGGGTGTCAAAATAAAATCCCCAGTGGGCCCTAAGGCCCACTGGGGATTTTTTTTTTTGAGTAATTGTTTGATATCATGGCCGAGAAGATCATAGAATCCATTGATATTTTTTTCCTAAATGTAAACCAGAACAATTGGTGCAAAACCGTTACACTTTTTCATGGACCACTATCCAAAAGAGCACGTTTCCATGACTGCTTCATACCCATTGCCCATTCCACAAGATGAAATTGTCAGAAACATCCTTAAAAACCCATTATTTCGAAAAAAAAATAAAATTGAAACAAGTTTGCTGGGCATTTTTTGCAAAAACCATACCGTATTTGGTAACCAGTGTATTCTAATGTATAGTGAAGACCTGTGGTGCCACATCTTCATCCCAAACTATGGTTCTTTGCACAAAATGTCTGAACTGACAAAACGGAATTATTTTTTTGGGGTCCGTTTCACCCCATTTGCAACGCTAATCAGCAACCAAAACCGCAGCAAAGTTTTTATTAGCGCAAAATGACGCCCACAAAGTCCTCTGATAGTGGGGTGTCAAAATAAAATCCCCAGTGGGCCCTAAGGCCCACTGGGGATTTTTTTTTTTGAGTAATTGTTTGATATCATGGCCGAGAAGATCATAGAATCCATTGATATTTTTTTCCTAAATGTAAACCAGAACAATTGGTGCAAAACCGTTACACTTTTTCATGGACCACTATCCAAAAGAGCACGTTTCCATGACTGCTTCATACCCATTGCCCATTCCACAAGGTGAAATTGTCAGAAACATCTTTAAAAACCCATTATTTCGAAAAAAAAAATAAAATTGAAACAAGTTTGCTGGGCATTTTTTGCAAAAACCATACCGTATTTGGTAACCAGTCTAATCTTATGTATAGTGAAGACCTGTGGTGCCACATCTTCATCCCAAACTATGGTTCTTTGCACACAATGTCTCTGCACTGACAAAACGGAATTATTTTTTCGGGGTCCGTTTCACCCCATTTGCAACGCTAAGTCAGCAACCAAAACTGTAGCAAATCTTTCATTAGCACATTGGCAGAAAAATACTTGTAACGAAAATAGAAAGATCAAATCGGAGAAATTTTACAATTTCGAAAACACATATTTCATTGTATGGTTAGTTCAGTAATTTAACACAAAAGATAACAGCGCATTGACTCCACAATTTAGAGCAGAACACTTTCAAAGCACTTTTGGCACAAAGCCCTGCTTTGGCAGATATTAATGCAGTTTTCACAGGCAAAACTGTTACACTTACTGCAGCAAATGAAATCGATTTCCGAGTTTTTTACATTTATTTTGCACGCCACGCAGCGAAGGGTAGGAAAGGGCAATCTGAACTTTTGTCTATTACAGAAGCCTCTCCACCAATCGATACCAGCTTCTTTTTTTCCCTCCCACTGCTTTGGCATTGACACCTCCGTAGCCTTTGCTCTCATGTACACATTTCCCAGAATTTGTTTCAAAGCCTTCTTCTGTGAAACGCCCAAATTCTTGATCCAGATCTTCAAATCTGACTCCTGAGCTGGGGTGAACACACACTTTGAATTCTCAGTGGAACGCTTGACATTCCTCCTTATAGTCGAATAAGGTACCCCGGTTGACTCAGCAACAGCACGAATTTCGTAGTCCCCATGCCTTACAAGATACAAAGCAGTGTCAAGATCGTACTGCGAATATTTTCTTTTAGTTGTTCGAGTATAATTTCTAGGCATAATTTCTCTCTAAAACAGGAGAAGTATTTAGTGTAACCCACAAACATAATAGCCTCATTTTCAAAGCATTCCACACAAGAGAAAACATTCAAGTCTAATTACAAATAGATAAGACTTCCTGTCAAGGCTATCAAGAAAACAACGGGTAGTTACATACGTACACTAAGATCAACAGACACCAATTGCTTTTAACAAATAAGAACACTAGAGAAGCTCTGAGTACAAGCCCTCTGTCATGTACAACACTAGTTCTATCATCATATTTTATATCAGCAGCTTTCATTATATTGCAGAAAATATAACAAGTCAATCTCTCTCGAAGACGCAACACAGTTCTGACACAAAATTCAAAACGCCAACAACTCGCAGGATGCACGGTGCCACCAAATTCATTACGTCTACTTCAACTAAATCATTTTTCAAAGAACCGACAACAAAATGAGCATCGTCAAGAGAATCTAAGATCTCTAATACTTCATCCATTGCCAAATCCATTTCAATAACATCCACACTTGATTCAAGAGTAGTGAGACGGTCACGTAAATTTTGTCTTAAAACAGTCACAGACTCGAACATTTTTACTTGAACAATGCCGCACAAATTATCTAGATCGACATAAATGGCATGTAATTGTCCAAGACTAATTCCCTCACCGGAATTAATCATAACAATATGTGCGCACGAACCATTTATGTCAAAACTACAGCTTGACGCGTGGCAGTGATAATTTTTCCCGTGTTTAGAAAAGGAGGAACAAGTTTTGAGGACGGATGTTACCATGCCAATTCGAGCCTGAACATCTTTGCACCGTTTTAGCAATAGAGGTCCAATTTTCAAAGCCTATTCAACAAACGGTTTTCTTCTATAGAAAATTCTTTGACGCCGTTTCACAGCTAAACGAGTGAATAACTTGGTCGAAACTGTTTCACCAAGTTTTCTTTTGAATTGAAAATGAGCTGCTTCGAAGGCTATAGTAGAACACACAGACAGCGGGCCACAACGTTTCACCTGGTCCGCAAGATGACCCAAACTATGCGCATTGTACGTTTCTGACTTGTCACCGTAGAACCGCGATAGCTGCCGTTGAAAACAGTCAATACATTTCCCAGCAATATCAATCTCCTTCTCCGATTTAGGCTCTAATAAGACACGAATTCCAGTACTCAACAAGAAAAAATGAATAAACAACTAATCAGATATTGTGCCGAGAAAAGATAAAAACCCATATAGAAGAAACAACTTTAACTCAGAAGCTTTCCAAAGTTTGAGCGTGTCAAGTGGACGCAACTGACGATTATGTTCTTGAGAAGGCAGTCTACAAAGTGTAAGCCGACGGGAAACAAGCCCCTTCTGTTGTGCCGAAAAATTTTTCTGACGAACGATATTGCTAACAGTCTTCTTCACAACACACAGCAAAACTTGGTGCATATAGTCAATGACCACGTCTTCGGGAACTGATAATAAACTTTCAATAGGAGACACGCCTCTCAAACCAAAGATAGGTTTTTTTTCTGTAGGCTCCTTAGCTAAAACTTCTAAACGGTGTTTGTTTGTTCTCATTTCCGACTTGCTCTCTTGGTATGGATAGATCCAAGGCTTACCAGACGAATGGCTCTGGCCTGGTACCAGGCAGTTGGGGCAACCGTACAAACCGTTAAATTGGGTCTGGTTTGCGAGTGGGGCTTTCATGACAGCGTCAACCGTAACAAGTCGGATGTTGATTTCGACTTGGAACTCTTTGTCCCCAACTAGAAGTACGCGCTGATGGTTGAAACTGTGAACAAAATAAATTAAATTTTTCATAAGTGATGAGCAATCAGGCTTGCTGTTGCCCCCAAACAAAGATACTAATAAAAAATTACGATAACAAACTCTGCGCTTTTGCGGCAAGTTGAGCAACATCAACCAAACTGGGTACAAACTGAACTTTGCGGACTTCGCAGGCGAAACGCCGTCCGTGCTCAAACTAAAGGGTAGAACTTGGTAATTTTCTTTGTGCTCCAAGTGAATATCTTCCTGCAGCTGCCATTTCTTGGATTAAATTAAATCGATGTTTCGTTCAATCAAAGCGCTTAATTGAGATTTGAAGTTCAAATGATAGATTACTCCATTCGGTAATTCCTCCTCTTCTAGAGTGTTGGAATTGACTTCCATCTGTTGCAGACGATAAAAACTCGGCAAATTGTTCTTAGAAGGCAAGGAACGTTCAACCAGATTTAAAAGAGATTTGACAGCTCGTTCACTCAATGCAAATTGATCAGCAATGCCAATGAACTGCTCTACAAAATCCGGCATCGAGACTCATGATCCATCACATAGCGCATCTTCTGACTCTGTCAACGGTGTTTCTGTAGAGCTGTCTGAGGACTCTGAACTAGAAGTTTCAACAAAATTGTCAAATTGACGCAATAACAAAGGTGTAGAGAACTCAATCGGTGCTGGCGAAGGAGAATCAGTGTTTGCTGAATCCTCTTGTAGAGCGATGGCGGCTTCCTCACTGGAAATCATTAGCTCTTCACTGCTTGATCCGGAGCTTGACACGAGAAGTCTTTTTTTTCTTGAGAGGTAACGAGACTTTATTGGTTTTATTCTGCCTACATAGCTTGCAAAGCTACGAGCTTTAAATTTACGCTTTGAGTTGTGACTTTCTGATTTCTCGGCGCTTGAAAGAGGCGAAATCACTCCAGATTTCGGAGTCAAAGTTGATATTGCTTTCACTGGGGTCTCGGGGTAGCGTATAATTGGTTTGAATTTTCCTGATCTTGTCCAATTATGGAGTATAACAGACGATGCGCCATGAAATTCAGCATGTGGGCACTCACAGAACATTCTATCAGGTCCAAAAAAGTCACCTCCATACCGCACAGTAACTTCTTCTCCGACTTCTATCCCTTTGATAGCAGTAACGCGAATTTGCACTTTTGATCGGCACCTGTTAGGCACATAAACAGAATTTTGCCTACATGAGGAATTAATGAACGAAACACCACCAAGCATCAATTTTGGTCCCGTCGAATGATCAAAAATAGAAACATCATTGACACCCGCAATGATTTCAGACGAAGGCATCGGAGCAAGGAAGCCAGTTAAAACAAACAAAATTTCGTTAAATATAAATTTTTTCTTGGCAAAAACGCCTAAAGTTGTATGGGCAGCGTCTTTTGAAAATGATTTTTTCCCGGGTTGGAGATCGAAATTTTCTAGAAAATTCAATATTCAATCTCGTCTCATAAGGCTTTCAAGTTTTTTTCGGTTTGACTCACAGACAGTTGGACCAACACTTGGAATCTTATGCGTTTGCACATTCCCGTTATCCAAAAGCTCAGCTGTAAGGACTGCGTCGACTTGAGCAAGATCTGTCCAAACAATGTTATCAACCACTGCATTTAAACTGAAAAAATTCAACGAACTATGAAAAAATTTAGAACGACCAAGAAAACCTCAGTTCTACAGAAAAAAATGAAACGGTAATAATTTTTTAATTGAGCAACAAGTTTGAACTGGTATAATCAGGGAAACCAATTTGACAAAAACTTTAGCATTGAGCACGAAAAGAACTTACGGCAACAACTAGTTTCAATATTGTTAGCAACAAATTGCATAAAGAATCAAAATACATTCATAGCGTAAATTTTTTGTGAAGCTGCGAGCTATGAACATCAAGTACTCATCCGATTAATTTTCAATGCACTAGCAACAAACTATATTAGAAACAAAATTAAAGACACAGTTTATAATAAGATACAACAATGATGAAAGAGTTAAGGAAAGGAAAACAGAGCTATGAACATCAAATACTCATCCAAATAATTGTCAATGCACAAGCTATATTAGAAACAACATTAAAGACAAAGTTTATAATAAGATACAACAAAGATGGAAAAGTTGAGGTAGACATCTGAAGTCAGATGAGACATCGATAGCCATTTTTACTCTGCTTCCTGTCTGCTACTACAATCATTTCCATCAGCAGCTTTCTTACTTTTTCTAATAATATCTTTCTTGATATCGCGCCCCAAATCGTCTATTGCATCACACGCCTGCATAAATTCGCCCGGAAACCGTCCCTCGATTAGCTCCTTAATTTCCTGCAATTTTTGTCCATCAAGTGATGCTAGGGATGTTGACTTCCTAGGATTCGTTCTTCGGTCTTTTAGCTCTTCGATTGTAAAATTTTTCCTCGCCAGATTCCTTCCATATTTCTTTGCAGTCTTCCCTTCGACCAGCGACATGTCCTCTCCTTTTAAAAAAATTTGCCGTTTCTCTACATTGGAGACCTCACTAACAACGCTACTTGGAGCAGGGGTCGCAGCTTTCAATTCATTTTCGAGATATAACCTAAGCTCCCTAGTCTCTCTGCGCTGATTGTCTATAACCTTCGTTACAGAGCGAATCGCTTTACACACTCTGTTCAGAATCGAAGTGTCACTGGAAGCATCAATTGCCTCTTCACCTTCGGTCTCAACTTCTTCGATTTCTGATTCCTGGCTATTGCCATTGTTCTCATCAAAAATAGTTGGACTATTTCCGTGTTCAACCTGCGGAATAGTGGAATTGGCATCTTCACACTGATCATCGCTCTGTTCATCAGCGCTTTCGTTCGGCAAACTCATCGTGCAGATTGTTTTCAGTTTTGACTGCACAAGATTTTTTTGGGCAATCGACGAACTGGACTCCTTGACAGTTCGGACAACTTCAATTTCCTGATCTCCTGAAGTCTTTGGCCTTTTTCTTTGTGCACTTGGGTCAATGCATGACAGGTTCAATTCACTCAAAGGCCGTTTTCGACTTTGCTGCGAGATTGTCTCGATCGCGGCTTCTGTTTCTGCAGAAAAGGAGAGATTCGCCTTCTCTGTTGATGTATTGGCCTTGTCCAACCTGTTGTCCATTTGAGTGCAAACAACTTTTATAAAGTTGCTATCGCCTTTGGTAATAAAACGAGCGTTGAAAAACTTGTTCGTCCAATAGAGTCTGAGAACATCTCCCTTCTTTACTTGGCTACGGCATGTGTAGCTCATTTTGTCCGGCCATGCCTTATGGTCAAGGCCAATTTCTCTATAGTTTCCGTCTTCAAAAAAAAAACAAAAAGTCAATCCCCTGGAAGTTCTCAAGTAGTTTTTTATCGTTTAAACGCACAGATTTGGAATTCGAGTCACTGCCCAGAAAAGTAACCGCCTTCGGAAACATCGCCATTTCTGGAAAAAAATTTCAAGAATAACAATTTGGTGATAAGAATTACACAATCTAGAAAATTCTTCCGCCTATACACAAATGATGCCTTCACTGGCTTCAATCTACTTTCAAACTAGCTCAAATGTGACTAGTAAAACATATTTCAACAACTTCAATTCGGCAGAGCAAATTTACAAATTCATTGAACGCGAACTACAAAGTTGACAATATTTACTTAGCTCCAAGAAAATCATCAACGTTATCAAGATTTCTTGAGGAGTCGTCACTCTCAGCAGTTGGCTGCGTAGCTGGCTCTTTCACTGATCTCAACTTTGCTCTTTTTAGGTCTCTGCCCTTTTGATTTATAGCACACCTTGCCTCTGGCCAGCATCCGGGAAAATGAAAATTCACCTGCTTCTTAATTTCCAAAATTTTGTTCTTGTCTAAAGGATCCCGGGATGTTTTTTGTGGGCTGACAACAAAATTGATTAGCTCGTCCTCAGTAAAATTTTCGATAGCCAGATTAATCCCGAGTTGTGTAGCCGAAACTGCTGTTTTTAGATATAACTCTTCTGATTCAGTTCCTGCCGATGGCAAATCACTGGGATTGACATTTTCGTCCGGTATACTTGTGACGGCAACCGGCTCATTTCTACTTCTTTGTACAGCAACATCACGTTTCTTTCTCAGTCTTCTAATTGTTCCCAGGAACAATCGATGCTCATTCTCTGATCGTCTTGTGCTTTTTTCAAGGCGCTGAAGTGCTCTAGCTTCTGCAGCTCGCTCATTGAAACTGAAGATCAGTAGAGATTCTAATTACAAAAGACAACGTATGGTGGTAGTTCAAAAATGAAGCAAGTATTATATAGGCATCCTCGAAGAAAAACAAAAATATCTGGCCTGTCGCTAATATTATCTCACACAACCTGCGCTAAGATTAGACTTTAAACTTAATTCAGCCTCAAATTCCCAAACTCCGGTGTTCGAGTTAAAATAACTGCCCCCACTAACCATAATAAACCTGCCACTGCGACTCAAAATGTCCTACCTTACTAAACACAAACATAGCCGGCAGATTGCCGGAATAGCTGCGAAAGAATAGACCTGCGTTCCATATAATAGAGATAGAGACAGATACAGATCTAAATTGAAAAAACAATCGACGCCGCTCAAAAAACTATGTAAAAAAATTCAGCGATAAATTAATAAAGCTTGTTAAAATTCATTCCGCAGAAGCCTCCTATTAGGGACCGTTATTACACATATGAGTTCCTTTGAACTTAACCTAATTCAAATTAAACTTAAGTTTCAAAGTGCAAAAGTCATTTTATTGAGTGATGTAAGTCACGTATGATCAAAACCTAATCACGCAAATAACCTAAAAACCTTTGCTAAAGCGAGTGAGAAATGACGTCACGCGCGCAAATGCCGTTAGTGAGAGGAAGAAGTCATTTAGAAAATTTGACTTTCAGCTTTGCTGTGAGCACCGCAATATAGCACCGCAAAAAAACCAAGAGCACCGCAAAATAGCTACGCTCAGCTTACAGCTTCGCAGCTGTAATAAAAAGAATTTGAGACCCAAGCCACAAAGTCCTAAATTGCGCACATACGTAAAAAGAGCTACTCTTTGATACACCTTTATAAAGACAAACATGAAATGAACACGTTTATTCGTACAAATAATCAATTACGTTCACTAAACCAAGTAGAATTATTGCATGGAAACTTCATCACATCACTACTATAAAAGTTGTCGACATCAGGCAACACTACTCGATTTTTTTAAAGGTTACTGGTTGGGAGATCATCGACTCTTTGAACCATGGTTTACTAACGTCTCCATCTTTGAGTATTTCAATTTTACCGATTGGCTGGTTTGTCATCTGTTGCTTTGTGATTTCGCAATCGGAAGGGTTGCGAAAATTCATCCAACCGTTCAGACCACTTTCGTTTCTCCTTGAGCACAGGAAAGACACACCTTTTGTTAGTGGATAATGCTCAATTAGTTCACTCTTTGCCGCTCTTAGTCCATCAGAGGAGGATGGGTGAAAACAATTGAAGCGAAGGGAAATAGCTTTTGCGTAGAGATTGCTCTTCTGGACCCGTTTCTTATTGCCTCCTTTCTTCAGAGCGTTTTCCTTATCAGATTGGCTGACTTTACGGTTCTAAAACAAAGAAAAAAAGTGGCAAAACCTTGATTTAAAAAATTATCCTAGAGCCTAAATTAACCCCTAAGAGCTAAAAAAAACCCCTGATACCCGGGGCTGGGTGGTCCCACTTATGCCAAATGTGGTGGGCGATACCAGTTTACACTTGGTGGTGTCCCCTGATACCCGGGGCTGGGTGGTCTTGATATTCAAAAAGCGAACAAAAAGCAAAAAAAAGCAATGCACCCATCTATGAAAAAACTGTAAACCTTTGAAAATGACAACAATTTTTGCAATTTTCCGATTCCGACGTAATTTTGTTACAATTCACAGTTCATATGGTCGGTACAACTGAGAAAACTAGAAAAAAGTCAACAAAAAACAAAATATCTATTATTTCCAATATCTTGAAAAATAGAAGACTTTTTCGAGAAGAGCTTTTTTTCTCATAATTTCAAGTTTCTCTATACTGGAGCCAATTAAACAGAAACTCTAGTTCTTTTTGCCTATAGAGACGTATACTTGTGACAACTAACAGGTTCTAAACCCAAAGAACACAAAAGAGTGAAGTTTAGAGAGAAATTGGCGAAAAAGAAGCTCTATTTTAGAAGAAAAAAGACACCTAGTTCTCCTAACAACGAAATAATCAATAAAAAGACAAAACCGAAATTACATACAATTCGGCCGTCTCTATAGACACTGTGAGAGTGAGAATCACCAAAAAAGCCTAAGAAACTGAAATATTTCTGATTGGGAGCTGGAGAAATAGTAAAAATATGCACCTATCTATCAAAAAACTGAAATCCTTTGAAAACGACAACAATTTTTGCAATTTTCCGATTCCGAAGGAATTTTGGTACAATTCACAGTTCATATGGTCGGTACAACTGAGAAAACTAGAAAAAAGTCAACAAAAAACAAAATATCTATTATTTCCAATATCTTGAAAAATAGAAGACTTTTTAGAGAAGAGCTTTTTTTCTCATAATTTCAAGTTTCTCTATACTGGAGCCAATTAAACAGAAACTCTAGTTCTTTTTGCCTATAGAGACGTATACTTGTGACAACTAACAGGTTCTAAACCCAAAGAACACAAAAGAGTGAAGTTTAGAGAGAAATTGGCGAAAAAGAAGCTCTATTTTAGAAGAAAAAAGACACCTAGTTCTCCTAACAACGAAATAATCAATAAAAAGACAAAACCGAAATTACATACAATTCGGCCGTCTCTATAGACACTGTGAGAGTGAGAATCACCAAAAAAGCCTAAGAAACTGAAATATTTCTGATTGGGAGCTAGAGAAATAATAAAAATATGCACCTATCTATCAAAAAACTGAAATCCTTTGAAAACGACAACAATTTTTGCAATTTTCCGATTCCGAAGGAATTTTGGTACAATTCACAGTTCATATGGTCGGTACAACTGAGAAAACTAGAAAAAAGTCAACAAAAAACAAAATATCTATTATTTCCAATATCTTGAAAAATAGAAGACTTTTTAGAGAAGAGCTTTTTTTCTCATAATTTCAAGTTTCTCTATACTGGAGCCAATTAAACAGAAACTCTAGTCCTTTTTGCCTATAGAGACGTATACTTGTGACAACTAACAGGTTCTAAACCCAAAGAACACAAAAGAGTGAAGTTTAGAGAGAAATTGGCGAAAAAGAAGCTCTTTTTTATAAGAAAAAAGACACCTAGTTCTCCTAACAACGAAATAATCAATAAAAAGACAAAACCGAAATTACATACAATTCGGCCGTCTCTATAGACACTGTGAGAGTGAGAATCACCAAAAAAGCCTAAGAAACTAAAATATTTCTGATTGGGAGCTAGAGAAATATTAAAAATATGCACCTATCTATCAAAAAACTGAAATCCTTTGAAAATGACAACAATTTTTGCAATTTTCCGATTCCGACGGAATTTTGGTACAATTCACAGTTCATATGATTGGTACAACTGAGAAAACTAGAAAAAAGTCAACAAAAAACAAAATATCTATTATTTCCAATATCTTGAAAAATAGAAGACTTTTTCGAGAAGAGTTTTTTTTCTCATAATTTCAAGTTTCTCTATACTGGAGCAAATTAAACAGAAACTATAGTTCTTTTTGGATAAAAGGACGTATATTAGTGAGAACTAACATGTTCTAAACCCAAAGAACACAAAAGAGTCAAGTTTAGAGAGAAATTGTCGAAAAAGAAGCTCTATTTTAGAAGAAAAAAGACACCTAGTTCTCCTAACAACGAAATAATCAGTAAAAAGACAAAACCGAAATTACATACAATTCGGTCGTCTCTATAGACACTGTGAGAGTGAGAATCACCAAAAAAGCCTAAGAAACTAAAATATTTTTGATTGGGAGCTAGAGAAATAGTAAAAATATGCACCTATCTATCAAAAAACTGAAATCCTTTGAAAATGACAACAATTTTTGCAATTTTCCGATTCCGACGGAATTTTGGTACAATTCACAGTTCATATGATTGGTACAACTGAGAAAACTAGAAAAAAGTCAACAAAAAACAAAATATCTATTATTTCCAATATCTTGAAAAATAGAAGACTTTTTCGAAAAGAGTTTTTTTTCTCATAATTTCAAGTTTCTCTATACTGGAGAAAATTAAACAGAAACTATAGTTCTTTTTGGATAAAAGGACGTATATTAGTGAGAACTAACAGGTTCTAAACCCAAAGAACACAAAAGAGTCAAGTTTAGAGAGAAATTGGCGAAAAAGAAGCTCTATTTTAGAAGAAAAAAGACACCTAGTTCTCCTAACAACGAAATAATCAATAAAAAGACAAAACCGAAATTACATACAATTCGGCCGTCTCTATACACACGTTGAGAGTAAGAATCGCCAAAAAAGCCTAAGAAACTAAAATATTTTTGATTGGGAGCTAGAGAAATAGTAAAAATATGCACCTATCTATCAAAAAACTGAAATCCTTTGAAAATGACAACAATTTTTGCAATTTTCCGATTCCGACGGAATTTTGGTACAATTCACAGTTCATATGGTTGGTACAACTGAGAAAACTAGAAAAAAGTCAACAAAAAACAAAATATCTATTATTTCCAATATCTTGAAAAATAGAAGACTTTTTCGAGAAGAGTTTTTTTTCTCATAATTTCAAGTTTCTCTATACTTGAGCAAATTAAACAGAAACTATAGGTCTTTTTGGATAAAAGGACGTATATTAGTGAGAACTAACAGGTTCTAAACCCAAAGAACACAAAAGAGTCAAGTTTAGAGAGAAATTGGCGAAAAAAGAAGTTCTATTTTAGAAGAAAAAAGACATATAGTTCTCCTAACTACGAAATAATCAATAAAAAGACAAAACCAAAATTACACACGAATCGACCGTCTCTATAGACACTGTGAGAGTGAGAATCACCAAAAAAGCCTAAGAAACTAAAATATTTTTGATTGGGAGCTAGAGAAATAATAAAAATATGCACCTATCTATCAAAAAACTGAAATCCTTTGAAAACGACAACAATTTTTGCAATTTTCCGATTCCGACGGAATTTTGGTACAATTCACAGTTCATATGGTTGGTACAACTGAGAAAACTAGAAAAAAGTCAACAAAAAACAAAATATCTATTATTTTCAATATCTTGAAAAATAGAAGACTTTTTCGAGAAGAGTTTTTTTTCTCATAATTTCAAGTTTCTCTATACTGGAGCAAATTAAACAGAAACTATAGGTCTTTTTGGATAAAAGGACGTATATTAGTGAGAACTAACAGGTTCTAAATCCAAAGAACACAAAAGAGTCAAGTTTAGAGAGAAATTGGCGAAAAAAATAAGTTCTATTTTAGAAGAAAAAAGACACATAGTTCTCCTAACTACGAAATAATCAATAAAAAGACAAAACCAAAATTACGCACGAATCGGCCGTCTCTATAGACACTGTGAGAGTGAGAATCACCAAAAAAGCCTAAGAAACTAAAATATTTTTGATTGGGAGCTAGAGAAATAGTAAAAATATGCACCCATCTATCAAAAAACTGAAATCCTTTGAAAACGACTACAATTTTTGCAATTTTCCGATTCCGACGGAATTTTGGTACAATTCACAGTTCATATGGTCGGTACAACTGAGAAAACAAGAGAAAAAGCAACAAAAACCAAAATATCTATTATTTCCAATATCTTGAAAAATAGAAGACTTTTTCGAGAAGAGTTTTTTTCTCACAAATACAAGTTTCTCTATACTGGAGCAAATTAAACAGAAACTCTAGTTATTTTTGGATAAAAAGACTTATATTTGTGAGAACTAACAGGTTCTAAACCCAAAGAACACAAAAGAGTCAAGTTTAGAGAGAAATTGGCGAAAAAAGAAGTTCTATTTTAGAAGAAAAAAGACACATAGTTCTCCTAACTACGAAATAATCAATAAAAAGACAAAACCAAAATTACACACGAATCGGCCGTCTCTATAGACACTGTGAGAGTGAGAATCACCAAAAAAGCCTAAGAAACTAAAATATTTTTGATTGGGAGCTAGAGAAATAGTAAAAATATGCACCTATCTATCAAAAAACTGAAATCCTTTGAAAACGACAACAATTTTTGCAATTTTCCGATTCCGACGGAATTTTGGTACAATTCACAGTTCATATGGTCGGTACAACTGAGAAAACAAGAGAAAAAGCAACAAAAACCAAAATATCTATTATTTCCAATATCTTGAAAAATAGAAGACTTTTTCGAGAAGAGTTTTTTTCTCACAAATTCAAGTTTCTCTATACTGGAGCAAATTAAACAGAAACTCTAGTTCTTTTTGGATAAAAGGACTTATATTTGTGAGAACTAACAGATTCTAAACCCAAAGAAGACAAAAGAGTCAACTTTAGAGAGAAATTGGCGAAAAAAGAAGCTGTATTTTAGAAGAAAAAAGACACCTAGTTCTCCTAACTACGAAATAATCTATAAAAAGACAAAACCAAAATTACACACGAATCGGCCGTCTCTATAGACACTGTGAGAGTGAGAATCACCAAAAAAGCCTAAGAAACTAAAATATTTTTGATTGGGAGCTAGAGAAATAGTAAAAATATGCACCTATCTATCAAAAAACTGAAATCCTTTGAAAATGACAACAATTTTTGCAATTTTCCGATTCCGACGGAATTTTGGTACATTTCACAGTTCATATGGTCGGTACAACTGAGAAAACAAGAAAATAAAACAACAAAAACCAAAATATCTATTATTTCCAATATCTTGAAAAATAGAAGACTTTTTCGAGAAGAGTTTTTTTTCTCACAAATTCAAGTTTCTCTATACTGGAGCAAAATAAACAGAAACTCTAGTTCTTTTTGGATAAAAGGACGTATATTTGTGAGAACTAACAGATTCTAAACGCAAAGAAGACAAAAGAGTCAACTTTAGAGAGAAATTGGCGAAAAAAGAAGCTCTATTTTAGAAGAAAAAAGACACCTAGTTCTCCTAACTACGAAATAATCTATAAAAAGACAAAACCCAAATTACATACGAATCGGCCGTCTCCAAGGACACTGTGAGAGTGAGAATCACCAGTAAAGCCTAAGAAACTAAAATATTTTTCATTGGGAGCTAGAGAAATAGTAAAAACATGCACCTATCTATCAAAAAACTGAAATCCTTTGAAAATGTCAACAAGTTTTGCAATTTTCCGATTCCGACGGAATTTTGGTACAATTCACAGTTCATATGGTCGGTACAACTGAGAAAACAAGAAAAAGTCAACAAAAACCAAAATATCTATTATTTCCAATATCTTGAAAAATAGAAGACTTTTTCGAGAAGAGTTTTTTTTTCTCATAATTTCAAGTTTCTCTATACTGGAGCAAATAAATCAGAAACTCTCGTTCTTTTTGCGTATAAGGACGTTTATTAGTGAGAACTAAGAGGTTCTAAACACAAAGGAATCAAAATGGTCGAGTTTTGAGAGAAATGCCTGAAAAAGGAGCTCTATTTTAGAAGAACAAGTACACCTAGTTCTCCTAACTGCTAAATGATCAAAAAAGATACAATCCCGAATTTACAACCGAATCGGCCGTCACCAAACACAGTGTGAAAGTGATTAACACCGATAAACCCTAAGAAACTGAAATTGTTTCCATTGGGAGCTAGAGAAAAAGTAAAAAATATGCACCTATCTATCAAAAACTGAAATCCTTTGAAAATGACAACAATTTTTGCAATTTTCCGATTCCGACGGAATTTTGATACAACTCACATTTCATATAGTCGGTACAACAGAGAAAAACATAACCGACTAACGTCGGGCGAATTGCTCTCAAACGACCGGCGAGCGGTTGGATTTGTCAGTAGCTAGCCGGGGGGGGGGGGGCAACAGCGGAGGGAGTAGGGGCAACATTGGGGTGGTGGTGGTGGGGCGGGGCTCTTCAACCTCTAAGAACCGCGCTTCTCAACACAAGTAAAAGGCTCCAAAACAGTTTGAGCTGAAAGGCTCTAAGAGCTCTTAATGCCCGCTGGGCGCTACCTGTTTATCCCGTTTTTGAGGACGAAAAGTCAAAAGCGTCAGACGAAAAATCGGTCAAGCGAAAAATCGCATAAAAAAAGAAAGACCGACAGGACTAATATAATTGCTACAAACTTCGTTTGAGAGCAATTAACTAGAAAAAAGTCAACAAAAAACAAAATATCTATTATTTCCAATATCTTCAAAAATAGAAGACTTTTTAGAGAAGAGTTTTTTTTCTCATAATTTCAAGTTTCTCTATACTGGAGCAAATTAAACAGAAACTCTAGTTCTTTTTGGATAAAAGGACGTATATTAGTGAGAACTAACAGATTCTAAAACCAAAGAACACAAAAGAGTCGAATTTAAAGAGAAATTGGCCAAAAAACAAGCTCTATTTTAGAAGAAAAAATACACCTAGTTCTCCTAACAACGAAATAATCAAAAAAGGGACAATCCCAAAATTATACCCAAATACACAGTCTCCATAGGCACAGTGAGTGTGGGTAACATCAATAAAGCCTAACAAACCAAAATTTTTTCCATTGGGAGCTAAAGAAGAAGTAAAAATATGTACATAATTACCAAAAGCTGAAATCTTTTGAAAATGACAACAATTGTTGCAATTTTACAATTCCGACGGAATTTTGGTACAAATCATGGCTAATATAGTTGGTACAACTGAGAAAAGTACAAAAAGACAATAAAAGACAAAATATCTGTTATTTCCATTATCTTGAGAAATAGAAGACTTTTTCGAGAAGAGTATTTGTTCTCAAAATTTTAAGTTTCTCTATACTGGAGCCAATTAAACAGAAACTCTAGTTCTTTTGCCTATATAGACGTATATTTGTGACCACTAACAGGTTCTAAACCCAAAGAACAAAAAAGAGTCAAGTTTAGAGAGAAATTGTCGAAAAAGGAAGCTCTATTTTAGAAGAAAAATTACACCTAGTTCTCCTAACAACGAAATAATCAAAAAAGGGACAATCCCAAAATTATACCCAAATCCGCAGTCTTCATAGGCACACTGAGTGTGGGTAACATCAACAAAGCCTAAGAAAACCAAAATTTTTTCCATTGGGAGCTAAAGAAGAAGTAAAAATATGTACATAATTATCAAAAAACTGAAATCTTTTGAAAATGACAACAATTGTTGCAATTTTACAATTCCGATGGAATTTTGGTACAAACCACGGCTCATATAGTTGGTACAACTGAGAAAAGTACAAAAAAGACAATAAAAGACAAAATATCTATTATTTCCAATATCTTGAAAAATAGAAGACTTTTTCGAGAAGAGCTTTTTTTCTCATAATTTCAAGTTTCTCTATACTGGAGCCAATTAAACAGTAACTCTAGTTCTTTTTGCCTATAGAGACGTATATTTGTGACCACTAACAGGTTCTAAACCCAAAGAACACAAAAGAGTCGAGTTTATAGAGAAATTGCCGAAAAAGGAAGCTCTATTTTAGAAAAAAAATTACACCTAGTTCTCCTAACTACGAAATAATCAATAAAGAGACAAAACCGAAACTACATACGATTCGGCCACCTTCATAGGCACTGTTAGTGTGGGTAACACCAATAAAGCCTAAGAAACCAAAAATTTTTTCATTGGGGGCTAGAGAAAAAGTAAAAATATGTACATAATTATCAAAAAACTGAAATCCTTTGAAAATGACAACAATTTTTGCAATTTTCCAATTCCGACGGAATTTTGGTACAATTCACAGTTCATATGGTCTGTAAAACTGAGAAAACTAGAAAAAAGTCAACGAAAAACAAAATATCTATTATTTCCAATATCTTGAAAAATAGAAGACTTTTTCGAGAAGAGTTCTTTTTCTCATAATTTTAAGTTTCTCTATACTGGATAAACTTAAACAGAAACTCTAGTTCTTTTAGCGTATAAGGACGTATATTAGTGCGAACTAACAGGTTCTAAACCCAAAGAAGACAAAATAGTCGAGTTTCGAGAGATATTGCGAAAAAAGAAGATCTAATTTAGAAGGAAAAATACACCTAGTTCTCCTAACTACGAAATAAACAATAAAAAGACAAAACCGAAATTACATACGAATCGGCCGTCTCCACAGACACTGTGAGAGCGAGAATCACCAATAAAGCCTAAGAAACTAAAATATTTTTCATTGGGAGCTAGAGAAATAGTAAAAATATGCACCTATCTATCAAAAAACTGAAATCCTTTGAAAATGACAACAATTTTTGCAATTTTCCGATTCCGACGGAATTTTGATACAATTCACTGTTCATATAGTCGGTACAACAGAAAAAACTAGAAAAAAGTCAACAAAAAACAAAATATCTATTATTTCCAATATCTTGAAAAATAGAAGACTTTTTCGAGAAGAGTTTTTTTTCTCATAATTTCAAGTTTCTCTATACTGGAGCAAATTAAACAGAAACTATAGTTCTTTTTGGATAAAAGGACGTATATTAGTGAGAACTAACAGGTTCTAAACCCAAAGAACACAAAAGAGTCAAGTTTAGAGAGAAATTGGCGAAAAAAGAAGCTCTATTTTAGAAGAAAAAAGACACCTAGTTCTCCTAACTACGAAATAATCAAAAAAGAGACAAAACCGAGATTACATACGATTCGGCCGTCTCCATAGGCACTGTGAATGTGGGTAACACCAACAAAGCCTAAGAAACCAAAAATTTTTTCATTGGGAGCTAGAGAAAAAATAAAAATATGTACCTAACAATCAAAAGACTGAAATTCCTTGAAAATGACAACAATTGTTGCAATTTTACGATTTCGACGGAATTTTGGTACAATTCACAGTTCATATGGTTGGTACAACTGAGAAAACTAGAAAAAAGTCAACAAAAAACAAAATATCTATTATTTCCAATATCTTGAAAAATAGAAGACTTTTTCGAGAAGAGTTTTTTTCTCATAATTTCAAGTTTCTCTATACTGGAGCAAATTAAACAGAAACTATAGTTCTTTTTGGATAAAAGGACGTATATTAGTGAGAACTAACAGGTTCTAAACCCAAAGAACACAAAAGAGTCAACTTTAGAGAGAAATTGGCGAAAAAGTAGCTCTATTTTAGAAAAAAATTACACCTAGTTCTCCTAACTACGAAATAATCAAAAAGAGACAATACCGAATTGACACCCAAATCGGCCGTCTCTATAGACACGCTGAGACCAATAAAGCCTAAGACACATAAACATTGCATGCACTACGAAAAGCCTGACGTGATTTTGGGGAAATCTAGGTTGGCATTTTATGCCCCCCTGCGCTTATTACCCAAGACCATGAAAGCACTATTATACATGCAGTACCTATCTAAAACATCACAAATCATAAACCTCATTAGCCGAACTGCATGGCTTGGGTGTAGAACTGTTCTCATTGCCGCAACTGCCAGAACTGGTACACTTCTTGGGGATACGCTTCAAATGACATATTTCGGGAGCATCAGACATGATTCTGAAATAATACGACTGAAAATGGAGCATAAACTATATATGACGAGCAAGCCCACCCCACTGGGTGTTCAACAAACCACCCCTGAAAACTCAATTCACTATTTTCATCGATTCACAGAGCTCTGGTGTACTGGTACCCTGCTCCAGCAGGTCAAAATAGGGGTACCTGACCTGGCCAATTTCTCAAAAACGGCTGAACAAAAACAAACGCCCTTAATACTGTTTGTAGCACGGCTTGAGATACGCATCATATTAAAAAATGAGCCCAATTGGTGCACTCTAGAAGTAGTTATAGCAAAAACAAGGTACCGTACCAAACGACCTTGGAGGAGAGGTACACCACCTCCAGAGCTAAAATTGAATACCTAAACCACGGAAAATGATATATAAAGTGTATATATTCGGAATCTGCATTAAACTGGCTATTCAAAACAGTATAATTTATACCAGAAGTGACGAAATTCAAAGTCACCAGATCAGGACCACTCCTGTCAAACGCTTCTAGAGGTAAAATCAGGGGCAACTTTACTGGCCAATTTCTCTAAAACGGCCGAACAAAAATAAACGCCCTTAGTACAGTTTGTAGCACTGCTTGGGATACGCATCATATTAAAAAATGAGCCCGATCGGTACATTCTTCGAGGAGCTATAGCAATTATAAGGTACCGTACCAAATGACCATCTCAACTACATAAAATACCATATAAAATATATATGGGGAGACTCCCCACTAACTGGGGATTCTAAAACACTAACACTTGTTGGGTAAATCGCGTGTTTTGTAGTACCGAAATTTGGGGTCACCCATAATAGCCCGAAAATTCGAACTATTTCAACTTTGAACATTAATAACTTTTTGATTAGGCCGATTTGGGAAACCAACCAAATACTGCAAGCAAGAGGGGTTCAGTGCTAACAAAATGAGACCACTCCCGTTTAATTTGGTCCAGTACTTTAGAAGATATTAACAAAACACTGTTCTGTACCCCAGTTTTTGGGCTAAAACCGAAGCCCAAGATCTCCGGAACCGACGTAAAACAACGTGAAACAGCATTCCCGGCGTATTTGTGGGTGTAATTCTGGTCCACTTCCACGTTCTAGGTCACGGCAAACCTTCATGGTGAGGTGGGAAAAAATTTCCCACCTCACCATGAAGGTTATGGTGTTTTGTGTGTTTTGACATAAAACAACATCAACAAAAATTTGATGAAATCTTGAAAAAAGAAAAATTGTTGAATTAATGCCATTGTTTGATACAATTAGCTTCAGCAACCTAAATAGTGTCTACAAAACACAAAACGCACGCCCAAAACTTGTTCAATAGCAAACAACACCACTTCACTCATTCAATTGGTCAAATGACCTATTTTGACTACCAAATATCAAGTTTTGCTAAAATAAACCTTCAAAACTAGTACAAAAAGATACAATCTGTTTATAGTAATACTCCCCATTAACTGAGCACTCTAAAACACTATAATTTGTAATCTTGAATCAAAAAAATTCAACATTATGTCACCGCCGAATTGGCCGAAATTGGCCGAAAGTCGAGATTCGGCGCCTACAGAGCAAAAAATGACCCACTCAACTCCACAAAACCAGATAAAAAATGTGTATGGGGTTACTCCCCACTACAATACCAATTCCAACAAACCAATACATGTAGGAATACTATGGTATTTTGAGGTACGCATATTTGGTGAACACCAATATCACCTGAAATGGTGACTTTTTTTTCAAATTTAGCAATCAATAACTTTTTTTACCAGGCCGAAATAGGGTAGTACAATATATGACAAGCCAGACGGTTACAATGCCAATAAAATTAGACTATGTTGGTAGAATTCTGCTAAGAACTTGACTACTTATCATTAAAACAACAAATTGTACCTCTATAAATCTAAATCTGCAAGACTTCAAAAAATGGAAGCTACTTGAGGACCGTATGTCGTTACCGCTTCTATATTACTGTAATCCAGTTTTCCAGTGATCTATTTTTTTGGTAGAGTATTTTGGGTGTTATTAGCAAATTGCTGAATTACACCCAACTTTTTCAGCTATTTTAAAAGCCCAAAATTGTCGAAAAACACGCTTGACGGCGTTTAATGACACAACTGTCGTGTTTCTGGGGCTAATTCCAGTCTATTTTTGCGTTTCCTGGTTGAGTCAAAATTCGCACCTCGCCATGAAGGCTATGATGTTTTGTGTGTTTGACACAAAACAACAGTCTCCGAAATTTGCCGAAATCATGAAAAAAGTAAATTGTTGAATTAACAGCAATCACTGGTATAGTTTGTTTCATGGACTAGAATATTGTATGGAAAACGCAAATAGAACGCAGAAAATCTTTTTAATTTACCAAAACACAACACAATCAATAAAATTTGAAGATAGACATGTTATTCAGGAATCAACCTTAAATAACCGTTCGACAACAAATTTTCAGGACAAACACATTACACTACATGCATCAACAGCTTGCATGCTCTGTGAGGAGCGGTTTAATTGTTTCTGATCTATCTAGAAAAAAACAATCTTCTCCTTGTATATAAAGACGTTTCGGAAAGAGAAGTTGTGTTTCAAATAAAAAAAATCGCTCATGGACGGGTACGTTTTTCTACGATGCCCATTGGAAAAGATAGAGACGTTTCCAAAAATTATTGTGGAGATACTCATCACTGAATTGGGTAAAATTTATTACTTTATCTGAAGCATAGACTTGACAACTCTACTATATCACCTCCATCACGGACAAAATCGTGTAAGTCTGGAATTCGGGAATTGAATTATCATTCCCGAAAAATTTTCTCCTCATCACAAATTGAGGAAATGTATAGATTGGAAGCCTGCCAATCAGAAAAGAAAGGTATCTATGTTGGTAGTTCAACTCGGGCTCTGAAGGTTACAACTCGGGCTTCGTATGTTGGTCAGACATGAACTCAATCATAATTATTTTTTTCAGCCTTAAAGCCTTTTTTCGTTATCATCAAACAAAAACTTTTTTCTCTGAGTTAAACTGGCAGTGATAGGGCACCGCTATGACAAAAATAAGAGAAATCGAAATTTTGAGAAATCACGCAAAATCTCGTCAAGATCCTGTCAAGATCTTGGAAATGCTGCTGTGAGATCGAAAAAAAATGTTTTTTTTTCTAAGTTTTGACTGTTATGCAGGGCAATCGAACCAAAATTTTGTCTTTCTGAAAATTTTTGGGATGTAAAAGAAGCATTTGTAAACAAAAGTAAAACTTGGAAAACCACGAAAGTTCCTGCCAAGATCCTGGAAACCCTCGTGTGGTTATTGAAGAATCCAAGATCTTGCGTGGACTTGGAAATGGTATCGTGGAAATCCAAGATCTTGCGTGGACTTGGCGTGGATGTCGTGGGTTCGAGCACTGGGTTACCTCAGAAAGTCAAAGGGTCCAAGATTAGGGTTCAATTAGCATTTTTGTGCGAAACCATATACGGTGCATAGTGTTGAATTTTTAAGAAAACTGTAGGAGTGTTTACGAGATAATGTTTCTTGTCTATTGGTTTTTGTTACTAATTGAATCGACAATCTCATACTTGGCCAGAAAACGTCAACGTTAACGGGTTTCCAGCTCAACTAATTAAAAAACTTACTATTCTCTTTCTTCCGGCTGAGATCATTGGAAAATTTGACACTCCCCAGTTTCCTACCAAGATTTCCGGGAAAACAAAAGTTCCCGGGTTTCCCACAAAGAAAACCGGTCAAAAATTAAATCCCGGGTTTCCCAACA
>NW_027451818.1:0-29603 GCF_964194025.1 Convolutriloba macropyga
CCAATGAAATTTAAAATTATTCAAATACTTGTATTCAAAAGTAGTAATAGCAAACGCGGACTGACTATACCTCCGTGATACGGTTGTTGGAGTACTGATCGGTTAACAAGTCTCAAGTAGAGGCCTTCTTGTTCGAACTCCCTCTTGTCGGCACTGCGAGCATCAATAACCTCCTCGAAATATTCCCAAGGTGAACAAATTCCATCTCTTCGCTTGCTATTAATTGCACAAACACCTGGATTGTTGTCATCCTACAATAACGGCAAGTGTTATTTCCTTCCCACAAATTTAGTGCCCAAAACTTCCCCAAAATGTCAATCTTAAGTGCAATAAGGTGAAGAAAAATGAATTTTTTCGAGAAAAATATTAGAAAATGTGAACAAGGAGTCCCGAGTGCCTGAACTTCATTCCTTCAGCTCGAAAAAGTTTGAAGATTGAATATAAAATGAAAAATTAACTACTGAAACATTCGGGCTTATGATTTGTTCGTAAAAAAACTACAAATGATCCGTGTCGTCAGTCATAACTGTCACTCAACAGATGCCTCGTAGTGTAAAATATGGATTTTGGGGATGTTGGGTTTCTGTAATGTGAATATTGAGTACAATAACAGTATTCCTATTATCGGCAAGTTTTAGGCAATTTAGTTATGGTTTAAATTCTCAGCGCTGATCTGCGTTTATCGAGTCACCATGTTTTGACTTTGAAGAACAAAACATCGCTTAATGGAAGATATCTCAAATTTTGGCATAAAAACGATTGTCATTTCTACATTTTCCCGTATTTTGCATCATTTCCATGTTCGCTCTTTCATCAGGAACTTTTACAGTGTAATAATTATTAAAACCAAAATCCTTGACAAACTCAATCTTTTAATACTTTACTGTTTCAAATGATAAGAATTGATTGAAAGTCTGGCTAATATAACGAAATCCCAGTGCAAAAAAAAAAATCTATCGTTTTTGGACAAATAATGAACGGTCAAAATCAAACAAAAAAGAGCAGCTCCTCAAAGCACCGCACAAATTATACTTCGTCTCTATTGCTGTATAACAAACATTACTGCAATTTAAAGATAACTGCACATTCTCAAACAAAATACACAAAAATTTTGATGGAGAATAATTAATTTTTTTAAGTTTTACGGCTTTGACGTTTCTTTTAACAATCCTCGAGCTTGTTTCACTGAATTGAGGCTTTTTTATGAAAGCTCAGAATTCAATGGAAATGTAAGCGTAGAAAAATTGGGTCGATATTTTGAAGAAATGACAATTGTTGTTTATTGCAAGCATAAGGAAATCTATTCTATCTTTATGTAGACAACTAGAAGCTTTTGTGACAACCAGAAGCTTTTGTGACAACCAGAAGCTTTCAAATTTCTATGAGTTTATTTAAGCATTTCACATTTTCTATGGGAACCATATTTTCACTTTCCACGAAGGCACCAAAAACTGAATCCATTTTTGATTTTTCTGGAGGGGAAAAAGTACCCATGAAGTTCTCCATTGACTTTTGCGAGAGACTAACTGAGAGAATATAATAGACGTTTTTGCTCTTGATCTTTATTTTTTTTCATGTTCGATGCTCAACGTTCGATGTTCATTTTGTTTTTTATATTTAAAATTTTTTAAATGAAAACTATGTCAGATTTTCGGTTAAATTATTAAAGCTATTAAATTCACTTTCTTTTTATATTTAAGATTTTTTAAATGAAAACTATGTCAGATTTTCGGTTAAATTATTAAAGCTATTAAATTCACTTTGTTTTTTATATTTAAAATTTTTTTTAAATGAAAACTATGTCAGATTTTCGGTTAATTTATTAAAGCTAGTAAATTCACTTTGTTTTTTATTTAAATTTTTTTTTAATGAAAACTATGTCAGATTTTCGGTTAAATTATTAAAGCTATTAAATTCACTTTGTTTTTATATTTAAGATTTTTTAAATGAAAACTATGTCAGATTTTCGGTTAATTTATTAAAGCTATTAAATTCACTTTGTTTTTATATTTAAAATTTTTTTAAATGAAAACTATGTCAGATTTTCGGTTAAATTATTAAAGCTATTAAATTCACTTTGTTTTTATATTTAAGATTTTTTAAATGAAAACTATGTCAGATTTTCGGTTAATTTATTAAAGCTATTAAATTCACTTTGTTTTTATATTTAAAATTTTTTTAAATGAAAACTATGTCAGACTTTCGGTTAAATTATTAAAGCTATTAAATTCACTTTGTTTTTATATTTAAGATTTTTTAAATGAAAACTATGTCAGATTTTCGGTTAAATTATTAAAGCTATTAAATTCACTTTGTTTTTTATATTTAAAATTTTTTTTAAATGAAAACTATGTCAGATTTTCGGTTAATTTATTAAAGCTAGTAAATTCACTTTGTTTTTTTTATTTAAATTTTTTTTAATGAAAACTATGTCAGATTTTCGGTTAAATTATTAATGCTATTAAATTCACTTTGTTTTTATATTTAAGATTTTTTAAATGAAAACTATGTCAGATTTTCGGTTAATTTATTAAAGCTATTAAATTCACTTTGTTTTTATATTTAAAATTTTTTTTAATGAAAACTATGTCCGATTTTCGGTTAAATTATTAAAGCTTTAAATTCACTTTGTTTTTATATTTAAGATTTTTTAAATGAAAACTATGTCAGATTTTCGGTTAATTTATTAAAGCTATTAAATTCACTTTGTTTTTATATTTAAAACTTTTTTAATGAAAACTATGTCAGATTTTCGGTTAAATTATTAAAGCTATTAAATTCACTTTGTTTTTTATGTTTAAATTTTTTTTAATGAAAACTATGTCAGATTTTCGGTTAATTTATTAAAGCTAGTAAATTCACTTTGTTTTTTTTATTTAAATTTTTTTTTAATGAAAACTATGTCAGATTTTCGGTTAATTCATTAAAGCTATTAAATTCACTTTGTTTTTATATTTAAAATTTTTTTAAATGAAAAATATGTCAGATTTTCGGTTAAATTATTAAAGCTATTAAATTCACTTTGTTTTTTATATTTAAAATTTTTTTTAATGAAAACTATGTCAGATTTTCGGTTAATTTATTAAAGCTATTAAATTCACTTTGTTTTATATTTAAGATTTTTTAAATGAAAACTATGTCAGATTTTCGGTTAATTTATTAAAGCTATTAAATTCACTTTGTTTTTATATTTAAAATTTTTTTAAATGAAAACTATGTCAGATTTTCGGTTAAATTATTAAAGCTATTAAATTCACTTTGTTTTTTATATTTAAAATTTTTTTTAAATGAAAACTATGTCAGATTTTCGGTTAATTTATTAAAGCTAGTAAATTCACTTTGTTTTTTTTATTTAAATTTTTTTTTAATGAAAACTATGTCAGATTTTCGGTTAATTTATTAAAGCTATTAAATTCACTTTGTTTTTTATATTTAAAATTTTTTTAAATGAAAACTATGTCAGATTTTCGGTTAATTTATTAAAGCTATTAAATTAACTTTGTTTTTTTTATTTAAATTTTTTTTAATGAAAACTGTGTCAGATTTTTTGTTAATTTATTAAAGCTATTAAATTCACTTTGTTTTTTTATATTTAAAATTTTTTTAAAAGAAAACTATGTCAGATTTTCGGTTAATTTATTAAAGCTAGTAAATTCACTTTGTTTTTTATATTTAATTTTTTTTTATGAAAACTATGTCAGATTTTCGGTTAATTTATTAAAGCTATTAAATTCACTTTGTTTTTTATATTTAAAATTTTTTTAAAATGAAAACTATGTCAGATTTTTGGTTAACTTATTAAAGCTATTAAAATCGTGGCTTACAAATAAAATAAATCTAAATTATTATATGAAAAATTTTTTCTAAATAAATGATCATTTTTTTATTTTTAGACTTTTTATTATTTTCTTCTTAAAATAAGTATAGATGAGTGGTAGTAACAAAGGGAGGGAGAGAAATTAGAGTATTGTTGAACATATTTTGGGCAAATGTCATGAAAAAAATTACCGGGTGAATTAATGTGACAGCGATGAAAACAGCTAAAGTTATAAAAAATTTGATAAATGCAAATAACTTTAGTACAAATTCTGGGGGGAACACGGTGAATAAAACTTTTGAAAGCCAAGATTACCGCTAAATTCACGCTAAGAGATATGCGGTCTCCTGGAGAAAAAATTAAAAGCATATACAAAGACGTCTTTTAAAAACAAACATCTGCGGTTTTTCATTACTCTTTGTAATCATTGCCTACCTGAATTCGTTTAACTTCGTTTTTCTCAAAGCAAGCTGGCTTCGATTCATTTTTCATGCCTCCATACACACACATGGGGTCATCTTTACTGGCATTTGACATTAACAGAATGTCCTCTGAATTCAGCTCATATAATTTGTCGGCACAGAAGTTATATGACATGCATAGAGGGTCACGTGAACATAATACTGCGCATTCAGGTCTAGATGCGGTCAACGTGTAACTAATTTGGTACCCGTCCAGGCGAATGCCTGCTCGGATGTCATTGAAAGGTGTTTTTCTGCAAAGACAAGTAGCATCGAAAATTTTTCGTTAGAGGAATTGATTTCTATTAAACCATTTAATTAGTTGATCCGGATTACATACAAAATGAAATAATATTTGAACTGTTTAATTCAACTCCTTCAAAACTTTGAGACCTATTATACCATCAAGTCCAGACCCAGACTATATCTGAGCAGATTTTCATGATAAATTTAAAATTAATCAGCTTTCTGAGTCATATACAGTCAAAAAGTTTCAGGAGAAAACATGAGAGAGGACTATTATCTTTACTTTTTGCGCAATTTTTTAGCCGTTTTTTATCACAGAGCTACTGCTCAAAGAACATTTCGTACTTTTTCCGGCCAAAAATTGGCTTCGATAACACTTGAGCAATTTTACGAGGATTGGTAAGCAAAATCCGTTTTGTACTACTAAATGGGAGAGGAAAGTTGCAAAATTATCCTCCTTATTCTTTTCTGCAATATTTAAGTAAAAACTACTATATACGGATACAGCGCACAATCTTCTGACGTCCTATGTGCATCTAATCTGAACATGATTCTGGCGGCAGTTAATTGTCTACATGAATGATTCACCCTGTGGTTTTTAGTGAAACATCTCGAAGTCTAGGACAAGGTTCCTTTTGTCTGTAAACACAGGATGTGGTCCGATAACAAAATAATCTATAATCAGACCGCCCCAGATCCATTGTAAACAATTCATATCAACTGATTAAAATTTTAAGGGAAAGGGAAAAAACTCTTTGATGGAAGTTGTCCTTGCATAGATAAAATTGGCTTACTGATGTTCACTATTTATCGTCTTGTTTCAATTACCAATTTAAATTAGCTCTCAACGTTTGAACTTAGTTGGGGCCCAAAGAGCCCCGTTCAAATTTTGCTAAAAAATGCAAGAGATGACTAGAATGAGCGGAAATTGAAAAAAGAGCGGAATCGTTTAAAAAAAGCAAGAAATGAGTGGAGATTCAATGGGGAAAAAAGCAATGAATGACAGGAATTTGAGCAGAATGAAAATACAAGAAATGAGCAGAATTTGACCGGAACATAAAATGTCAGCCTTGAGCGGAATCATTCGCTCAAATCCCGCTCACTTGTTGCAGTTTTTTTTCTGCTCAAATACCGCTCAATTTTGTTGCATTTTTACTCAGCTCATATTACGCTCATTCCGTTTAAAAAAATGTAAGGGCTTTGAGCAGATTTTGCTAAGTTGTCGGCTCAAGTTCTATCCATTTTTTTGCATTTTTTCCATTCATTCCTCGACTAGGGGGTAGCAACAATGTTAGGTGCTATCGGTTCTGAATGGTCGTTATAATTTGTGTATTAAAACAAGTGTGGTCCAATAACAAAATATTCAATGATCAGACCGCCCCAGATCCATTTTACACAATCCCTATCAACCGATTTAAAATTTAAAGGGAAAAGGAAAAAAATTGATAGAAGTTGTCCTTGCATAGATTAAATTTGCTGATTGATGTTCAATATTTATCGTCTCGTTTCAATTCCCAATTCAAATTAACTCACACATCTATTCTTCCACAAAGTTTTAATTCTTCCACATAGGTTGGGGCCCAATGATCCTTGATCAAATGCCGCTCCAAAAATTCAATAGATAACTGGAATGAGCGGTAATTGAGAATAAGAAGAATCACTTAAAAAGATGCAATAAATGAGTGGAGATTGCGTAGGAAAAAATGCAATGAATGAGAAGAATTTGAGTCGAGTAAAAATACAAGAAGTGAGCGGAATTTGACTGGAACAGAAAAAGTAAGCCTTGAGAAGAAATTTTGAAAATCATTGCGCCAACAATGAACAAATAACATTGCAAATTCAACTTTTAAGAGTATTCGTTTCCGCATAGGATAAATTTGAATTCTAAGCTCTACAAGATAGGATTCTAAGCTCAATAATGTAGGCTTCTAGGCTCTATAAAATAGATTTCTATGCTCTATGACATAGGTTCCTAGGCTCTATTGTGCATTTCTGGAGGGCTATTAAATAGCGTATTTTCCAACTCAAGTTCCGCGCAGTTTTGCATTTTTGATTCTGCTCAAATTCCGCTCACTTCATGCAGTTCTTTAAGACTCAAATACCGCTCACTTTTGTTGCATTTTTATTCAGCTTATATTACGCTCATTCCAATGAAAAAAAAGTAAGGGTTTTGAGCGAATTTTGCCAAGTTGTCCGCTCACATTCCACCCACTTCTTGTATTTTCTCCGCTTTTTCATCAACTAGGGTAAGCAACTAGGTAAGGTGCTATCGGTTCTGACTGGTCGGTATAATTTGATTGGAAAGCTATGTTGTTTTTTTTCCAAAACCAGTAAAGTGCAAACAAATTATTGTGAAGCTTTGTTGGATTTTAATAATATTTCAGCGTGTCTTATTTTAGAGTTCTAGGCCCTTGCTGAACTAGTTTGGCCTATATTTGGTCAATTTTGGGGGAGTTTAGAATCTGTGCCAACAAAAATGTAGTTTTGAAATTTTGAATAAATATGGAGTTTTTGAATATTCATTTGGAATTTTTGATTTAATATGCTAGCAACGCATTTAAACCAAGGAGGAAAAAAACGGGAAAGAAGACTTGCGAAGTTTGTTTTTAAATAATTGTACAACATTTTCTTCTAATTACTCAAAGATTTTGGGCAATTTTGTTTTAAGCTAGTCTAAAAACCGAACTAATCTATTAAGTTTTATTCAGTGTGTTTCTTTTTTGTGTATTTTTTCTCAAGAGTTTTGACGTACTCAACTAAGGCTACTGTAGCGCTAGATTTGACATAATTGGAGGGGTAATTGGAAAAAAATGCAAAAAAGAATTGAAAAAAAAGTTTTTAAACTATATTTGATAGGGATGCGTTTTTGTCTGTGCTACCAACTTCTTATATCAACTCATTTGTATCATGTTTTGTAAAAAAAATGTCTATAATTCCAATGAATATCTTGTTTCAAAACTTTTTTCAATCTGGGGGATATATATGCTAGACCGGCTTTTCTTCGGTCAATACTCACTTTTAGGTACCGTACGTAGAAAAAAGAGACACCTTTGGAGGCTACTTTTATTTTTTAAAACAAACCAGTACTTTTCAAATTTTATTTATTTTTTTTCTTTTTATTGTTGCTGATTCTCGGTTGGTTTTCAGTTGACCACTACACTTAATCAGACACAAATTGTAAAAAAAAGTGTGAAGAGGTCACCTGTAAATTGTTGCTTTAAAAATGGAAAAATCTCAACGAGTTTTTATGGCAAAGTAGAAAATCACATTAATCTGTCAATTTGTTGTGCTTTTTCTTGCAATAAATTGTATTTTTACTGCCTTTTTAAATGTTTCAAATGGGATTCAAATAACAGAACTCGTTCGTTAGGGACATTTAGGGAGTAAACTATAAGACAGAAGCTTTTTATTTTTCCATCACTTCACACCTAACGCATTGATTTAGAATTCCGTGAGACTCGTGTAAAAGTTTTTTCTTCAAAAAGAAACTGTACCGTTTCTTAGTGAGCCAAAAAACGTCGTCATTCTTCAATTGCTGCAATAAGCTAGCCTGAAACAAGACCCTAGTTTAGCTTAGTGTTCTATTTGAGTACATGTAGCCAAAATTATTACCTATTGTGACTTTCTATGGAGAATGGAAAAAAAAAACTTTGAGAAAAAACTGAAATAATGTTTAATTTTTCAACAAAACAAATTATGTTTAGTTCAAAACATTTTTTTTACACACTCGACTGGCGTGGTTCAGTTAAAAAAAAGTCAAAAGTTTTGATTGCAAACTTTTTCCTTGATTTGTCAATTAAGCAAATCTTTTATTTGAGTTAAATTCCACAAACATCAAAAACATTTTTTGATGATGACAAATGATTTAAATGATGTCTTTTTATTGGGTAACATTTTCTCAATAAAAATTTTTAACTGGTTCTCTTGTTGAAGTTTAACATTCCGAAAATCTATTTTTCAAGGTATTTCAATCTATTTTTCAATCTGCAAAGTATTTTTCAAGGTATGTCGTTTTAGATCTGTTCAATTTATATGGAATTGAAGGCTGTCATTTTTTTTTCGTTTTTTTAAAAAAAGTTGCAATCAAGGTTTCTCTGAAAACAAATTCATGATTTTGAGCTTCGCAAAACTGTCAATCAAAACAAGTTTTTGTCTTACCACCGGGAAACTGAATAAGATGATTATTTAGAAAAATCAAAGTACAATCTTTTAAACATAATAAACATTAAATTTTTAACGGAAGTGTATGCTGCGTTAAGATAAATGTTATGGAGATGATATTACCGGTAACACTTTGAAATTTTTGATTGATATTTAATAAAAAAAATGGCACAAATTCGAACGTTTTTGCAACATCTTACCAATAATCACTAAACACATTTATATTAACCAATTCTCACATGGGAATGTTAATAATCATACCAGCCTTTTAAAACTTTTTCGTGGAAAAGGTTTGTCCAAAAAAAATCCAGTTTAGCGGTGAAACATACGAATACCTTTTGGCAAATGGATTTTTGCGCTCTTCTTCTGCCGCCAACGTTCGAAAAGCTATCACAGCAGTGAACAAAAACAAGTTTCTTAACTCGGTCTCTGTTTGGTGCAACATTTTGTCCAAGAAATGACAGACAAGTGGTCGAAAGTTTTTTGATCTGATAAGTTAAAATCTGAAGAGTAGGAGCTAGACATCTGCTGTTAGGTGTTTCGAAACATTAACAAATAATTTATGCCATACAAATGGTCGAAGATATTCTTTTATGGTATATTATGAGTACGCTGTAAAATTGTCATTTTGTTGCTTAAAATTAATTCAGAAGTACAAATCTCTATAAAATCTCGGTGGAAATATTAATATTTCTTTGTTCTGAGAACCTTTAGAACTTGCTGAATAGTTTTGCGACCAGAACAGATATGAATTAATAATAACAGTTATACCATCTGCACGACACTAGATTTATGGCGCCGCATGAAACTTTTTGAATAGGTCTGTGAATAAAGGGTTAGTTAATTAGATATAGAGAAAATTATTCTGCTGAGTAATTCACTCAAGTAGTTTCATATTTTCCAGTACAGATTTAATTGCTCGCTTCATTTTGAGATTTCATTTTTGAAGTTTATGCCTGTTAAGCAGAGATTTGAGTTCAGATGTCACTGAAATGTTTTTGTCTACAGAACTTAATGCTGATCCAGTATAAAACGATGATGATTGGTATTTCAAATGAATTATTCAACTGTAGGATTAAGATGAGTCTTCACAAAAAATTTCAGCTTTAAACTTCCTTTGATTAGACAAAAAACACAATTGTGATGCAGCAAATAATTGATTAAGTATAATCTTTAAATAAAAGTGCCGTATAGTTTTGACCTGTCTATCTCTCTTGAGATCTTTTCTCCCTCTCCACCTGTCTTATAATATGATTATGGTACTTGAAAACATTCATAAGGGCTGAATAATTTCAATCTCATTCCTTAAGTCCAAATAGCTTCGAAAACATCACAGCCAGACGCAGTTAAATTATGGTACAAAAGATTGGAAACTAGCCTCCGCAGTCTACGACATATTACATAAAGTTAAAATGAGAAAGATTATGAACAATTAGCAATTAACATTGGTCGCCCTTTTGTAGTAATCATAATAGCATTACAGAAAATGTCACACACATATAAAAAATGTCACACACATTTCTTAATACGATCCTTGCATAACCCGGGTCGAGGTTTGGTTATAAAAAATAATGTAAGATTAGCGGTCAAAAGCGGTGAAAAAACTTTTTTTCACCGCAAAGCGCCCGCATCTTTTAGCGTTGAAAGCGGTGAATTTTTGAAAGATTTGCGGTTTTTAGCGGTAAAATTTTTTTTTTCATCGCATTCACCGGACTTCCTACAAAAGAGAAACTGCCGTACACAAGTTCGAACCTCTCACCTGCATGTCAACAACTTCCTATTCCATTGCCCCATCGGTCACTTACTTTAATGATATTTCCTGTGAATTTGGGATAAGCGTTGAAATTAGCAGTGAATATTTGTAAGATTTGGGATTTTAGCGGTGAAATTTTTTTAATTGAATTCTGCTGATAGCGAAGAAAAATTTCTTTTACCGCATTCCGCTGGTAGACTTGAAAAAACACTTTTCACCGCATTCTGCTGGTAGCCTTGAAAATAAATTTCACCGCATTCTGCTGATAGCTGAGAATAATTCCGTTTACCGCATTCGGATGGTAGCCTTGAAAAATTTTTTCATCACATTCTGCTGGTAGTGGTGAAATTTTTTTTCACCGCATTCTGCTGATAGCTGTGAAGGTTTTCTTTCACCGCATTCTGCTGGTAGCGGTGAAAAAATTTTTTTCACCGCATTCGGCTGGTAATGATGAATTTTTTTCACTGCACTCTGCTGATAGCGATGAAAAATTTTTTTCAGCGCATTCTGCTGGTAGCCTTGAAAAAAACTTTCAAAGCATTCTGCTGATAGCTGAGAAAAATTTCGTTCAACGCATTCCGCTGGTAGCCTTGAAAAAAATTTCACCGCATTCTGCTGGTAATGGTGAATTTTTTTTTCACTGCACTCTGCTGATAGCGATGAAAAATTTTTTTCACCGCATTCTGCTGGTAGCCTTGAAAAAAACTTTCAAAGCATTCTGCTGATAGCTGAGAAAAATTTCGTTCACCGCATTCCGCTGGTAGTCTTGAAAAAAATAATTCACCGCATTCTGCTGGTAGCGGTGAGAGTTTTCTTTCACCGCCTTCTGCTGATAGCGGTGAAAAATTTCTTTCACCGCATTCCGCTGATAGCCTTGAAAAAATTTTTTTCACCGCATTCGGCTGATAGCGGAGAAAAAAATCTTTCATCGCATTCCACTGGTAGCCTTGAAAAAACTTTTTTCACCGCATTCTCCTGGAAGTGGTGAATTTTTTTTCACCGCATTCTGCTGATAGCGGAGAAAAATTTCTTTCACCGCATTCTGCTGGTAGCCTTGAAAATAAATTTCACCGCATTCTGCTGATAGCTGAGAATAATTTCGTTTACCGCATTCGGATGGTAGCCTTGAAAAAAAATTCACCGCATTCTGCTGGTAGTGGTGAAATTTTTTTTCACTGCATTCTGCTGATAGCGGTGAAAAAATTCTTTCAGCGCATTCCGCTGATAGCCTTGAAAAATTTTTTCATCACATTCTGCTGGTAGTGGTGAAACTTTTTTTCACCGCATTCTGCTGATAGCTGTGAAGGTTTTCTTTAACCGCATTCTGCTGGTAGCGGTGAAAAATTTTTTTCACCGCATTCGGCTGGTAATGATGAACTTTTTTCACTGCACTCTGCTGATAGCTGTGAAAAATTTTTTTCACCGCATTCTGCTGGTAGCCTTGAAAAAAACTTTCAAAGCATTCTGCTGATAGCTGAGAAAAATTTCGTTCACCGCATTCCGCTGGTAGCCTTGAAAAAATTTTCACCGCATTCTGCTGGTAATGGTGAATTTTTTTTCACTGCACTCTGCTGATAGCGATGAAAAAATTCTTTCAGCGCATTCCGCTGATAGCCTTGAAAAATTTTTTCATCACATTCTGCTGGTAGTGGTGAAACTTTTTTTCACCGCATTCTGCTGATAGCTGTGAAGGTTTTCTTTAACCGCATTCTGCTGGTAGCGGTGAAAAATTTTTTTCACCGCATTCGGCTGGTAATGATGAACTTTTTTCACTGCACTCTGCTGATAGCTGTGAAAAATTTTTTTCACCGCATTCTGCTGGTAGCCTTGAAAAAAACTTTCAAAGCATTCTGCTGATAGCTGAGAAAAATTTCGTTCACCGCATTCCGCTGATAGCCTTGAAAAAATTTTTTTCACCGCATTCGGCTGATAGCGGAGAAAAAAATCTTTCATCGCATTCCACTGGTAGCCTTGAAAAAACTTTTTTCACCGCATTCTCCTGGAAGTGGTGAATTTTTTTTCACCGCATTCTGCTGATAGCGGAGAAAAATTTCTTTCACCGCATTCTGCTGGTAGCCTTGAAAATAAATTTCACCGCATTCTGCTGATAGCTGAGAATAATTTCGTTTACCGCATTCGGATGGTAGCCTTGAAAAAAAATTCACCGCATTCTGCTGGTAGTGGTGAAATTTTTTTTCACTGTATTCTGCTGATAGCGGTGAAAAAATTCTTTCAGCGCATTCCGCTGATAGCCTTGAAAAATTTTTTCATCACATTCTGCTGGTAGTGGTGAAACTTTTTTTCACCGCATTCTGCTGATAGCTGTGAAGGTTTTCTTTAACCGCATTCTGCTGGTAGCGGTGAAAAATTTTTTTCACCGCATTCGGCTGGTAATGATGAACTTTTTTCACTGCACTCTGCTGATAGCTGTGAAAAATTTTTTTCACCGCATTCTGCTGGTAGCCTTGAAAAAAACTTTCAAAGCATTCTGCTGATAGCTGAGAAAAATTTCGTTCACCGCATTCCGCTGGTAGCCTTGAAAAAATTTTTTTCACCGCATTCGGCTGATAGCGGAGAAAAAAATCTTTCATCGCATTCCACTGGTAGCCTTGAAAAAACTTTTTTCACCGCATTCTCCTGGAAGTGGTGAATTTTTTTTCACCGCATTCTGCTGATAGCGATGAAAAATTTTTTTCACCGCATTCTGCTGGTAGCCTTGAAAAAAACTTTCAAAGCATTCTGCTGATAGCTGAGAAAAATTTCGTTCACCGCATTCCGCTGGTAGCCTTGAAAAAAAAATTCACCGCATTCTGCTGGTAGCGGTGAGAGTTTTCTTGCACCGCCTTCTGCTGGTAGCGGTGAAAAATTTCTTTCACCGCATTCCGCTGATAGCCTTGAAAAAATTTTTTTCACCGCATTCTCCTGGAAGTGGTGAATTTTTTTTCACCGCATTCTGCTGATAGCGGAGAAAAATTTCTTTCACCGCATTCCGCTGGTAGCCTTGAAAAAACTTTTTTCACCACATTCTGCTGGTAGTGGTGAAATTTTTTTTCACCGCATTCTGCTGATAGCTGTGAAAGTTTTGTTTCACAGCATTCTGCTGGTAGCGGTGAAAATTTTTTTTTCACCGCATTCTGCTGGTAATGATGATTTTTTTTCACTGCACTCTGCTGATAGCGATGAAAAATTTCTTTCACCGCATTCTGCTGGTAGTTGAAAAAAATTTCGTTCACCGCATTCCGCTGGCAGCCTTGAAAAAAAATTTCATCGCATTCTGCTGGTACTGGTGAATTTTTTTCACTGCACTCTGCTGATAGCGATGAAAATTTTCTTTCACCGCATTCTGCTGGTAGCCTTGAAAAAAACTTTCACCGCATTCTGCTGATAGCTGAGAAAAATTTCGTTCACCGCGTTCCGCTGGTAGCCTTGAAACTAAAATTCACCGCATTCTGCTGTTAGCGGTGAAAGTTTTCTTTCACCGCATTCTGCTGGTAGCGGTGAAAAATTTCTTTCACCGCATTCCGCTGATAGCCTTGAAAAAATTTTTTTCACCGCATTCGGCTAATAGCGGAGAAAAAATTCTTTCACCGCATTCCACTGGTAGCCTTGAAAAAATTTTTTCACCGCATTCTCCCGGAAATGGTAAATTTTTTTTCACCGCATTCTGCTGGTAGCTGAAAAAAATTTCGTTCACCGCATTCCGCTGGCAGCCTTGAAAAAAATTTCACCGCATTCCGCTGATAGCCTTGAAAAAATTTTTTTCACCGCATTCGGCTGATAGCGGAGAAAAAATTCTTTCACTGCATTCCACTGGTAGCCTTGAAAAAACTTTTTTCACCGCATTCTCCTGGAAGTGGTGAATTTTTTTTCACCGCATTCTGCTGATAGCGGAGAAAAATTTCTTTCACCGCATTCCGCTGGTAGCCTTGAAAAAACTTTTTTCACCACATTCTGCTGGTAATGGTGAAATTTTTTTTCACCGCATTCTGCTGATAGCTGTGAAAGTTTTGTTTCACCGCATTCTGCTGGTAGCAGTGAAATTTTTTTTTTCACCGCATTCTGCTGGTAATGATGATTTTTTTTCACTGCACTCTGCTGATGGCGATGAAAAATTTCTTTCACCGCATTCTGCTTGTAGCTGAAAAAAATTTCGTTCACCGCATTCCGCTGGCAGCCTTGAAAAAAAATTTCACAGCATTCTGCTGGTACTGGTGAATTTTTTTCACTGCACTCTGCTGATAGCGATGAAAATTTTCTTTCACCGCATTCTGCTGATAGCTGAGAAAAATTTCGTTCACCGCATTCCGCTGGTAGCCCTGAAACTAAAATTCACCGCATTCTGCTGGTAGCGGTGAAAGTTTTCTTTCACCGCATTCTGCTGGTAGCGGTGAAAAATTTCTTTCACCGCATTCCGCTGATAGCCTTGAAAAAATTTTTTTCATCGCATTCGGCTGATAGCGGAAAAAAAATTCTTTCACCGCATTCCACTGGTAGCCTTGAAAAAACTTTTTTCACCGCATTCTCCCGGAAGTGGTAAATTTTTTTTCACCGCATTCTGCTGGTAGCTGAAAAAAAATTTCGTTCACCGCATTCCGCTGGCAGCCTTGAAAAACAATTTCATCGCATTCTGCTGGTACTGGTGAATTTTTTTCACTGCATTCTGCTGATAGCGATGAAAATTTTCTTTCACTGCATTCTGCTGGTAGCCTTGAAAAAAACTTTCACCGCATTCTGCTGATAGCTGAGAAAAATTTTGTTCACCGCATTCCGCTGGTAGCCTTGAAACTAAAATTCACCGCATTCTGCTGTTAGCGGTGAAAGTTTTCTTTTACCGCATTTTGCTGGTAGCGGTGAAAAATTTCTTTCACCGCATTCCGCTGATAGCCTTGAAAAAATTTTTTTCATCGCATTCGGCTGATAGCGGAAAAAAAATTCTTTCACCGCATTCCACTGGTAGCCTTGAAAAAACTTTTTTCACCGCATTCTCCCGGAAGTGGTAAATTTTTTTTCACCGCATTCTGCTGGTAGCTGAAAAAAAATTTCGTTCACCGCATTCCGCTGGCAGCCTTGAAAAACAATTTCATCGCATTCTGCTGGTACTGGTGAATTTTTTTCACTGCATTCTGCTGATAGCGATGAAAATTTTCTTTCACCGCATTCTGCTGGTAGCCTTGAAAAAAATTTTCACCGCATTCTGCTGATAGCTGAGAAAAATTTTGTTCACCGCATTCCGCTGGTAGCCTTGAAACTAAAATTCACCGCATTCTGCTGGTAGCGGTGAAAGTTTTCTTTTACCGCATTTTGCTGGTAGCGGTGAAAAATTTCTTTCACCGCATTCCGCTGATAGCCTTGAAAAAATTTTTTTCACCGCATTCGGCTGATAGCGGAGAAAAAATTTTTTCACCGCATTCCACTGGTAGCCTTGAAAAAACTTTTTTCACCGCATTCTCCCGGAAGTGGTAAAATTTTTTTCACCGCATTCTGCTGATAGCGGAGAAAAAATTCTTTCACCGCATTCCGCTGGTAGCCTTGAAAAAACTTTTTTCACCACATTCTGCTGGTAGTGGTGAAATTTTTTTCACCGCATTCTGCTGATAGCTGAGAAAGTTTTGTTTCACCGCATTCTGCTGGTAGCGGTGAAATTTTTTTTTTCACCGCATTCTGCTGGTAATGATGATTTTTTTTTCACTGCACTCTGCTGATAGCGATGAAAAATTTCTTTCACCGCATTCGGCTGATAGCGGAGAAAAAATTCTTTCACCGCATTCCACTGGTAGCCTTGAAAAAACTTTTTTCACCGCATTCTGCTGATAGCGGAGAAAAATTTCTTTCACCGCATTCCGCTGGTAGCCTTGAAAAAACTTTTTTCACCACATTCTGCTGGTAGTGGTGAAATTTTTTTCACCGCATTCTGCTGATAGCTGTGAAAATTTTTTTTCACCGCATTCTGCTGGTAATGATGATTTTTTTTTCACTGCACTCTGCTGATAGCGATGAAAAATTTCTTTGACCGCATTCTGCTGGTAGCTGAAAAAAATTTCGTTCACCGCATTCCGCTGGCAGCCTTGAAAAAAAATTTCATCGCATTCTGCTGGTACTGGTGAATTTTTTTCACTGCACTCTGCTGATAGCGATGAAAATTTTCTTTCACCGCATTCTGCTGGTAGCCTTGAAAAAAACTTTCACCGCATTCTGCTGATAGCTCAGAAAAATTTCGTTCAACGCATTCCGCTGGTAGCCTTGAAACTAAAATTCACCGCATTCTGCTGGTAGCGGTGAAAGTTTTCTTTCACCGCATTCTGCTGGTAGCGGTGAAAAATTTCTTTACCGCATTCCGCTGATAGCCTTGAAAAAATTTTTTTCACCGCATTCGGCTGATAGCGGAGAAAAAATTCTTTCACCGCATTCCACTGGTAGCCTTGAAAAAACTTTTTTCACCGCATTCTCCCGGAAGTGGTAAATTTTTTTTCACCGCATTCTGCTGATAGCGGAGAAAAATTTTTTTTCACCGCATTCCGCTGGTAGCCTTGAAAAAACTTTTTTCACCACATTCTGCTGGTAGTGGTGAAATTTTTTTCACCGCATTCTGCTGATAGCTGTGAAAGTTTTGTTTCACCGCATTCTGCTGGCAGCGGTGAAATTTTTTTTTCACCGCATTCTGCTGGTAGCGGTGAAAAATTTCTTTCACCGCATTCCGCTGATAGCCTTGAAAAAATTTTTTTCACCGCATTCGGCTGATAGCGGAGAAAAAATTCTTTCACCGCATTCCACTGGTAGCCTTGAAAAAACTTTTTTCACCGCATTCTCCCGGAAGTGGTAAGTTTTTTTTCACCGCATTCTGCTGATAGCGGAGAAAAATTTCTTTCACCGCATTCCACTGGTAGCCTTGAAAAAACTTTTTTCACCGCATTCTCCCGGAAGTGGTAAATTTTTTTCACCGCATTCTGCTGGTAGCTGAAAAAAATTTCGTTCACCGCATTCCGCTGGCAGCCTTGAAAAAAAATTTCATCGCATTCTGCTGGTACTGGTGAATTTTTTTCACTGCACTCTGCTGATAGCGGTGAAAGTTTTCTTTCACCGCATTCTGCTGGTAGCGGTGAAAAATTTCTTTCACCGCATTCCACTGATAGCCTTGAAAAAATTTTTTTCACCGCATTCGGCTGATAGCGGAGAAAAAATTCTTTCACCGCATTCCCTTGGTAGCCTTGAAAAAACTTTTTTCACCGCATTCTGCTGATAGCGGAGAAAAATTTCTTTCATCGCATTCTGCTGGTAGCCTTAAAATACTTTTTTCACCACATTCTGCTGGTAGTGGTGAAATTTTTTTTCACCGCATTCTGCTGATAGCCGTGAAAGTTTTATTCACCGCATTCTGCTGGTAGCGGTGAAAAATTTTTTTCACCGCATTCTGCTGGTAGTGTTGAAAAAACTTTTTCTCCGCATTCTGCTGGTAGCACTAAAAATTTTTTTCACCGCATTCTGCTGATAGTGTTGAAAAAAAACTTTCACCGCATTCATGGTATTGAGCGGAAATCTTACACTTTTTACTCAAATTGAACTCAATTCTTACATCTTTTAGCAATTTTTGGCGTTGACACCTCGACCCGGGAATTACTACAAAGTCATCTTTTATTCCTTATTATTACACGGACGTCAGATAAGATCCTTTCATGTCACCTAGGATATTAAAAATGCGCAGACAAGAAGAATATTCTGAGACCACACACTACTAATGCATCCAGGATTACCCTTAAATCATCGATGACAAACTTTGCTTACCAGGCAACCACAAACCATTATTGTATGTATGATAAACAACACATAATTATTGGAAAATGCTGTAAACACAGCTGTCGATGAAAACCAATTGTGTGATTCATTCAAAACAGTACTCAACAATACATTTTCCTACAAATGTGAGGAAATTGTGACGAGCTGTGGTTTAAAATAATATGTATTACATACAAATAAAAGCGCATATCAAATGAATTTGAAAAGCATAATCGGGAATGAACCCAAATGATATTGCGGTGGGATTTGCTGACCAAAATCCAACAACGGCGTCAACTCACCATCAGACTTCTGCTTTGCTTTTCCTTTTTGATTGTTTCAAGGAGATATGAAAAAATGTTTATTATAATTATCTTGTACAACTGTATTATTCTTTGTGAACCTTGCACGATGAGAAACAGAAAGTGAACTATAACAAAATTAGGATAGTGAGACCTCATTCCATAACTTACGACAAGGCTCACAGGTGATGTTTCCAGCTTTTACAAGTGTTAATTGTTCCGACCCACTTGTGGGTGGAGGAACTATATACTCAAATGGGTTTTCTTTTGTTAAGACAATTTTGGCCGATCGATATATTCATCGTAGAAAAATGTGAGTGGTATCATTTAAAAGCTCCTGCAGCGTAGAGTTAGGAACTAAAAAGATTTTTTAATTTCGCTTTTCGCGAAGAGTTATCGAGGTTTAAAATTTTTTGTGAACAGTGAACATTTGGCTTGATTTTGTTCAATTTTAGCTTCATTTTCGTTCAAATTAGGATTTTTTCTATAAAAAATCAATTCAAGACTACATTTCACGCTACTAAATGACATATTTTTTCATTCCTAATAGACGGAAGGTAAAAAAAATTGCTAATTTCGGTCTCATTGGTAAGTTAACTATAAAAAATAAAATTCGAATTCTCTCTGAGAGAGAGAGCTGTTTTTTTAGTAAGATTTTCGCTTTTTTTGTTTTTTAAAGTCAATTTTAGACCAGACACTTTCCATATCAAGGTTTCGTTAATGCAAAAACCTCAGTTACAGTCAAATAAAGCCCAGTGAACAAAAAAAGTTTTCGAGAGATCGCACTTGTTTTCCTTTGGCTTCTTTTCTGACTTTTCGTATTTTTTAATGAAAATATGATTTTCTTTTTGAGATTTTACTAAATTTTTGAAGACCTATAGCATAGAATTGTTGACTACAAAAGTAATAGGCTCCTTAATGAGCATTAATTGATCCTATCTAATGCTTTGAGTGGACAGCTAATGGCTGTTAACAAATCAAAATAAATTTTTGAATTTCTTTTGAAGATTAACCAATCTTAAACCTGTTTTTTGAACTTTATGTCATTTTCACTAATGACAGGACTTCCATCCTTTCTACTGCCATCATATTAAATTGGATAGCGATTTTGACTTCTAGCTATATGTTTCATGACTTCAATGCCGCGAGTTTTCATAATTTTTTTTTTAATTTTGGATTTTTTTTCTCATTAATTTGGTTCCTTTTGAAATCTTATAACATTATCATAACACTGTCAGTTCACATTTGCTGAGAAAAAACGTTCAATGGATCAAAGAGAAATTTTTCAGAGAAAAGCGTATGTTATAAATGGCTTAGACAATTTCTATCGATTTTTTGGTTTTTGACTGTATTTGTTGTTTATTTCTTAACCATGAGACTCAATGTGATAGCTTACTGATGACCTATGATAAAAAAATATCATAGTATTCCAGTTGAGACATGACCTAGCGTATTTAAAGATTTCCTTTGGAAGCTATTCAATTTAATGTCGTTGATATTACCTGTTTTTCGCAAAAAAAATTTCGTGGTTTTGATATACTTGTTCATATTTGTCAATTTTTTGAGGACATTTTTTTTAAAAAAAGGTTCCCTTTGTTGTTGAAAAATAATTGAACTAAAGCTTTTACTGAAAAGTTCACTTTTTAATGGCTCCGATACTTTTCTCTCTTTTTTTTACTTTGCTGTTTGTGACTGTTCTTTTTGTAGTCGTAAAAAAAACGCTGAGACGTCTCATAAGCTTCCAATTGAGGATTGAATAAATGATTCTCACAAAAGCAGTCAGTTTATAGCAAATAGTCTTAAAATTTATGATATTATCCGGTTTCAAAAACTTTTAAATTTTTCAGTTTTTGTTGTTCTTTTCTAATATGTTGTTTTTTCAGCGTATTCGCGTAATAACAAATCCCAATGATTTTCAAATAAAAATTGAGCGAATTTATTTAACCGTTCAGTATAGTTTTATCTGAATAATTATAGATAATAATTGAAATAAGAGAAACAATTATGAGATAAAGCTACTGATTTTAATGGCTTCAATAATTTGTGTTTTCGAAACTTTTTTTTAGTTTCTCTGCAAGTGTAGATCGTTTCTATGGCTTAGTCTAAACAAATACAGGTCTTATAAGTTTTGTATTGATATTTGTAACTTTATCAAGAATTATCTCGCTAAAGTTTAAGGGTTTTTAAAACGAATGAAGTTAAGAACTGTTTTTAAAAATGTTGATTGATTTTTGAATTTGGCCTCATTAATTCTTTTTGTTGACTTGTTATCTAGTCCAAATTAAAAAAAAATCACATCGGCTGTGTAACTAGGCAAAAGAAAGTTTGTTTAACTAACCTTTTAACTGATTGCATTTTGACTTTTTGGTACAAGGTGCTTTTAAATTTAGAAATTGAGTTTTGTTTTTTGTTTTTGCTGATTTTGTTGATTGTTTTTTTTTTCTCGTAGTCTTTTTAATCGCAGATCTCATCAGCGCTTAAAAGAGGCATGACAATATGTAATTCCTTTAGTAGTTTGGGTGTGTAAAGATTCTTTTAAACTCAAACATCTATTTTGATTATCTCTTCATTTGGTTGACAATTAAGTCAAAAATGTAGATGAGCTCGGGTCGGAACATCATGTGCAAGCGCACATTAACGAGCCTCCTTGTTTACAGCTTTATAAACATTGCTGAACTTCTATGATAACCAGGAGATCATAAAACCTATATAATCACGTGTGGTAACCAGAAATCATCTATCACTTCGTATGATTAAAAAAATAATTAGAAATAATCTGCATTATTCAGTTCCTTATTAAACTGTGCGAAACAAGTCGTTATTTGGAGAATAATTCCTAAACCAAAACGCCATTTTGGAAAACCTATCTATGATAATTTTTTCTATCCCCTTTATCTCTCCTCTCTCTCTCTCTCTCTCTCTCTCTCTCTCTCTCTCTCGCTCCCTGTGTGTGTGAGATTGTGCGCGTTTGAGAGAGAGAGAAAGAGAGAGAGTATGTGTGTGTGTGTTTCTGTGTGCGTGTGTGTATGTCTGTGTGTGCATATTTTTGATAATAGTTGCATAACAAGATTTGAACAAGATAAAAAAAATGATAGCCAGGGATTCATTTGAGATGAGAAAGTCTTCTCTGAATCTATTGAACCCTAAATTGTGCTCATATTTTGCCTTTTTGGAGGTACGTCGTCTCAAACATGAGTTTTGAAGGCCTACGAAAAAACAATAAGATTACTATAAAATGTTGAAAAATGGCAGCATTCCTGTAATAAATGGTCGGATTAGAGACAAAGTTAGAAAGTTTTCTCAGCTAAAATTTATGACTTCTTACTTTTATCAAAAATCAAAGAACTTTAAATGATCCATCATATCCATCACGGCGTAAGACAGGTATCTTATATTCCGATTTATAAAGAACAACCCCTCATAACAAAACCAAGGTATGATGACACAAAAGTTGAAAAAGCGTCAAGCATGTATAAGTGGTTCGAGTTTGAAAAACAGAGTTCTAATTGTTGAAATAAAGCAAGAGCAATTATATGATACGCATTTGTCAAAAAAATCTGCTTTTAAGGGCGCAAAAATTATGTAAGATCTACGCTAAGAAACCGTTGAAGAGTCCGATACCTAGACAAAACATTAGGTAATAAATCCAATTTATCGTGGTGCAGTTGTAGAAAAGGTGGACAAGCATACATGAGGTCTTCTATTCGAGTCTCATACACAGAGGTCTAAACGTTGAAACAATGTAACACCAGCGACAAGTTTAGCTGCTTTTATGTATAATCTATGTTCAGAAACACCAATTTTATATAGTGTAAGTGCTTATTTTTACGCTATCGCAGCAACATTATGTTAGAAAATTACGGGGAATTTTCTAGTTTTTAAAAGCTAGATGCTGCTCACCATATCACAAAGTTTTGCGGAAACTTCTCGTCCCGAGTCGTCTAATATATCTGCGTAATTGCTGAAAAAAGTCGGGAGCTAGCTAAATGTGATCGCGTATTCGGACCAGCAGGATAGAAAATCCTGCGTATGATTATTCTAACGCTATGATTACAGGCTGGTCTTTATCACTGATTCAGTGCTGAAATGAACTGACACTGAACTCTGGGAAATGAGCAAATATTTAACCATAATCACGTCATGAGTTCAGTCAATCTGTCAAACCTCTTACTTATTTCGTCTGTCAGGATCAGATGCCTTGGGCATTCTTTACCGCTCTTGGTATTAGGCAAAATGAAATCATATTCCTAAGCAGATGTATGATGATACGTTTTGTTTTGTAAAATTAGTAAGCTGAACTGGACAGATGGTCTGAAATGATTTGGAAATATGCGCCAGTTTTTTAGATGCGCTTTGGAATACTTAAATGAAACTTCAATCATGGTGAAAAATAGTCCCTAGACCTGCCAGTTCTTGGACAGGACTGGATTCAGTATTTGCCACTATGTCTGAAGGACTCTTTGTCAAGCATTGCGGCTACAGATTTATAGCGTGCAAAATCGATTAAAAGTCATGATATGCGGGTCGAAATGTCAGCGCCCTTTCAGCACAATACCTTGTAAGAAATGCGCTTAATACACTGAAATGCGCTTAAACTTTGTAAGAAGTGCGCTCAAATTTCAGCAGAACCCTTGTTGAAATTACCACCCCCCCCCCCCTGATTACCACCAAACTGATGTAAAAGGGGGGGGTAATTGTCTATGGGGGATAAAACGATGTAAGATTAGGGGGTAATGGGGGAATGGGGGTAATGGGGGAATTTTTAGATTTTACTCCCCAAAAAATACCTCCCAAAAAGATGTAAGAATAGAGCGTAATTTTAGGGGGTAAATCTATGCGAATTAAGGGGGTTATGGGGGTAATGGGGAGTATGGGGGGTTGGATTTCTAAATTTTACCCCCCCCCCCCCACCAAAAAAAATTACCATCCAAAAAGATGTAAGAGTGGGAGATAATTTTAGGGGGTAAAACGATGTAAGATAAAGAGGTTAATGGGGAGTAAATTCATATAGATGGACCGCCAAGAATTGGGCAGGCATTGACTGTTTAGAGGCTAAGAGATTGTCAGTCTTCGAGTATGGGGTGCTAAAACAATGCGAGTTCAGGGCCTCCAAGCGGGATAAATAACCCACGACTCTTGCATCATTTACCCCCCCCCCCCATAAATTTGCGCCAGTTTACCCCCTCTCCCAAAAAAATTACCCCCCCCCCCCGCCACCGCCCACTCCTGCTTCGAATTACCCCCAAAAAAATGATGTATGAGTTTTGAGGGGAATTGGCCTAAAACTTCCCCCAATTACCCCTAATCTTAAACATTTTTTGAGGTAAAATTTTAACATTTTAACACGGCATCTGGGGAAGCAAATAATATGCACGCACTAAGTTGGGAAGGGCGGGCACAAACGGAGGATCCCTAAATTTCGTACCCATTGGCATATTTCGTACCCAATTTTTGGAAAACTTCTCGGCACTGGTAAGATCTTGGTCAAAAAAAAAATTTGCCTATTATTAAACTGACGCATATTTTCAGTTGCGTTCGTTCCAGCTTGACAGCCACTGCGCAAAAGTTTTACATAAATACAATTACCAGGATGTTTCCAAAACCGATAAACATATTAAAAAACGGGCATTTGAAAATATAATAGTTAAGCAAGTTTTTAAATGGCGCTACTGGATATCAAAATTTGTTAAATTATTGAACTCCAGTACCGGTATTCAGAAATTTACATAACTATTATTTTTTTCAAATGCCCGTTTCTTAATTTTTTTTAGCAGTTTTGGCAACATCATGGTAATTGTAATGGTGTCAAGTTTTTGCGCAGTGGCTATCAAGCTGGAATGAACGGAAAATATGTGTCAGTTTAACAACAGGCAAATTGTTTGTCCAAGATCTTACCAGTGCCGAGAAATTTTCGCAAAAATTTTGTACGAAATGTGCTAATTTTTCGGATCTTTTCTGTTTGTACCCCTCTTCCCAACTTAGGGCGTGCATATTATTTGTACCCCCAGATGCACGTTCCATTTTTTACGTAATGATTTACTATGTATTGACACGTGATCTGTAACTGAGTGGTGCATTATGTACTGGGCAATATGTCAGCGCAAAAACCTTACATAATGCGCTGAAAAAGCTGAAACTTTGTAAGAAAATGCACTGAGAACCTATGAATTTTTTTTAAAAAAAATTGCGCTTTAGCTGAGCCTCGATCCCCCTCTCTCCGGTCACTCTAAGTCAGCGTGCGAATCTTTTCCATTTGTGTCCCCAGCTAGTGGCTGCATATTATTTGTATCCTCAACACATGCGATATGTTACCACATAATGATTTATTATCTTCTAATGGCGAGTATTCCATATCTTTGGGGGGAGGGGGCAATGATGGAGATGATCTAGTTCAAATGATCTGATCACTACTAAACAAGAAATTATAAGTTTAATGAGCAACTTTTTAGCTTTTGACTTCTAGTTTGCATGCAAACACGAACTCTTATTTCTCAGTGTCGTTCTAGTATAATATTAAGCCATCATGTCACATACGACATCAGAATCGAATGAATCAGGTTTATTATAGAACTGTTCCAGATTGGGGTTGTAATCAGTTCGCCACCTGTGACAGTCGAACATTACAAAGTTCCATCCACCAATTTCGTTGTACCCTGAATTAGGCGACCAATAGAGCACGTCGTTCATTAGCTTGCCATTCCAGTCCCGAAAGTAACTAGCCACCGCCTAAAATATTAAATAGCTACTACTGAAAATTGTGTGAAGGGGGCTTACACACTTGCAAATTAGCCTCGCCAGTGTTGTCCATCTCTTAATTCGCTCCTGTTATTTATTTCATTACTTACCTTTGGAGTGTAAAAGAAAAAATATCGTTTCGTTGGGAAAACGTTCAACCTAGATGAATTTGTTTTTATTTTTTAATTCACTCCACAACGGATCTGCATTTCGGATCAGTTTTCCCTTATGTTCGCCTGTTTCCCGTTTTGAGCTATTATTACTATTTAAGGAAACCAAACGTAATCTTCCCAAGTAGGTAATTAAAAAGGAGATAATTAAAAATCACTTGCCGTAAAATGCAGAGCAAATCTGGACAGGGTGTGTGTAATGTTGTTATTTAACCCAAAAATTTAGATCACTTTGAAAGAAGTCCAAACTAGATTTATACTCTGATTTTAGCCCAAAAATACTTCCCTAGTCTACACCTCGCTTATGAAAAGACCTTCAAATTCTAGTGAAAGGGGCCGGTATTGACTTTACTACATGATCCAGCTTAAGTTGTTTCAGTAAAAAAAAATTGTGTCGAGACTACGCTCTTCACAGGAGATTATAATCGAGCACCTTCTTTTCATGGCAAATTAAGGACTAACCGCTGTCTTTTCATGCGCCGAGCACGGTTTTTTCAAGTGTGTGGTGAGAGTTCTGATTTTTTGAGATAAGTATTATTTATTTCTTTTCATTCCTTTCATTGGATGAGCAAGCATCAACGTGCAACGGCAAACCAGTTAGGAACAGGCAATCAAAATATTAGTTGAATTTTTGCCAAAAAATTAGAATACATGAAATTCTTAAGATAAATTAATTTTATATCAATTTTATAAAATTGACCAAATTGCCAGTTTTTTCGGATAGAACTTTTATCGTTATTTCATCAGCAGTAAGTTTAGTTTAGCTTTCTAGTGTTTATGATTCAAAAAAGGGAAAATTTTGACAGTTTTATATCAGTTCTTTTGTCACTATGATTTCCTAAATAATGAAAACTGGAAGTAATAGCCGTAGGTCTCGACTGGCAAAACAATGCTTTAGGTATATAAAAAACTTTTAGATCCAACTAAAGTCTGGCTCACATTTTTAGTTTGAATTAATATACAGCAGAACATTTTTTGGTCCAGCCAAACTTGAGATGGCCACAGAGTACAGTTTAAAACTTTTTATGGACCATTTGAGTCGAGCGAGACCTTTTCAAACCACCTTATGGTCGAGCACTGTCTTTTCATTAGTCCGGGCGCAGACTGGGTTTTTTTAACTCCAAATCCAATACATCGGCAAGGAGCCTGTGCTATTTATGCCATTTTTAGTGCAACGTCTCACTGCCTCCAAATATCATTAAATGTCTTTGGAGCAACGTAACATCATGTTTATTATAACAATGTCCTGAATGCTTTATATGTAGAAAAGATATATTATATATATATATATATATATATATATATATATATATATATATATATATAACGAAAGCAGAAAGCATTAGAAACAAAACAATGGCAAAAAGAGTTTCCCATTTCAAAATTTTGTTGAGAGTTTTCCATTTCATATTGGAGCCTCTATGAAGAAAAATCACAGATTAGAACACAATTGATTATATTTAATCCGGCCTAAACAGATCATAACGAATGATTTACAAGTTTGTAACTTTCTCTGAACATTTCAACCTTAGTGGAGCCAATAAAAAATGTTACTTAATTTAGAGGAGAACATGACTGTAAATTTTACTTACTCAAACAACCGCAGCGAATTTTAGTTTATATCCTCATTTCCAAAATGCCTCTTTTCCCAATTCTGTGCTTAAAACCTACTGAAACCCGTGTCTAAATTATCTATCGCTTCAAAAAAACAGTTGGTCCCTGAACTTGAATATGCGCGAGGAACTTAACGTGTTTTCAGTACCCATAAATTTTTCATTTCTAGGATTCTGTTTATTCAATTTTAGATGTTTGATGAATTGATGACGATTTTGATTATAGCATTTTTCAGACACAATGAGCAAGCTTGACAGGGAGCAAGCTTAATACGAGGTATAAGAGATGGTTGCATTCTCTTTTATTCAGGATTGCTCTCGTTAGTTTTTATAAACTGTATGCTTCTACGAAAACGGATGAATTGGAAACAATTAAAATAACGTACCAGGATGACATTTTGAAACCTAATGAACCACATAGTTTTCCACTTAAACCGCAAGATTTTTTGGTCTGAAAGTTAGAACGCATGGTAAGCGTACCATATTCGTTTTAGCAAGAGTTTAGACGCAATGAGACTGTTTGCAGCTGCAATTAGAACGACAAGCACTTAACGCCACGCCAATATCAGTAATTATGGCAAGTCTAATTGCAAGTATAGGTATCAGTACTGATTCAGAGCTATGACCATACCATGTTTTAAATTTGTCAGCCTCTTGCAATTCTTGACCAAGATCTGGTAAATCTCACTCCATGTCTTGGCAAAAAGAAAGCAAATTTTAATCCATGTCTTGGCTACAATTTGGCAAGTCTGAATTCAAGTCTTGACAGTCATTCAAGGTCCTGAAGAATACAATCAAAGCCGTTGGCTTTGTCTAACAAAATTTTCAAACTAAGGTTGAAAACGCTTTCATAAAACTGAATTGGTCTCAATCAACCGTAAAAGTCATAAACACCAACAAACGTTTTATATATATATATATATATATATATATATATATATAAAAACATATATATATATATATATATATATATATACATATATATATATATATATATATATATATATATATATATATATATACATATATATTTATGTATATATATATATATATATATATATATATATATATAAAAGACATAAAATTAGTGGCATTCAATTCCTAATAGAAAGACTTTGATTTTTTTTTATTTATTTAAACACAAAACAAGACGAATTGAATTAGTAGGAATAATCATTTTTTAGTTCAGAATGAAAAAAGGAAAAAACGTATTAGCGTCACATTTGAAAATAAAAGCATCAACGTTGACTTTTTTCGTTTTCGAACGCTAGCAAAACAAAACAAAATTTTTTCAGACCAAATTGACTTCAAGATGAGGATCATGGAGTCAGAACAGAAAAAAACAAAAAAAAGAGAACACAAAAAAGACAACAAAGAAACATATTAGCATCGTATTGGAAAAAAAGGTATCGGATTTTGTTTTTTTCAGACCAAATTTGCATTATAATAAAAAAGACTGAAATCAAAGAAAACGATGACACTGCAAAAACATATAAGCATCATATTTGGAAAAAAAAAGCGTTGGAGTTAACTTTTTTTGCTTTCGAAACCATGTAAAACAAAACAAGTTTTAGAAGACCAAATTGACTTTATGATACGGATTTTGATTTAAAAACGAATTTTTCTGATTAAAATATGCGAGAGAAATTTAACGTCCTATCAGTGCACAAAAAATTTTTTATTTTTTAATTTTTATATAATCAGTTTTATATGTTTTAAGAATAGGAGACCAAGACCTTGATTACAGTTTTGTTTAAGATGTTATGCGCAAGTTTGACAAATATGAGGTAAAGAAATGGTTGCATTGTTCTCTAAAATTTAGATAAGTGCATGCTTACAACTTTGACAAATAGGAAACATTTAAAACGACAAACCACGATGGCACTTTGAAAGCTCACGTGCCCCACGGCCCACGGTTTTTTTCTTTAGAATCCACGATTTTTTTTAATGATTACAACTCATGGTAAGAATGCTCCAAGTTTGTTCTGGCAAAAAGTTTAGACAAATTGAGATTGTTTGCAGCTGCAATTAGAAATGCACGTACTTAATGGCAGTCAATATCAGAACTGGACAAATTTAAATTCAAATCTAGGTATCAGTATGGATTAAGAGCTATGCTCACAAGTATTTTAACTTGTCAGTCTTTGGAAGGTACTGGCCAAAACTTGGCAAGTCTTAATCCATGATTTGGCCAAGACTTTTCAGGCTTTAATCGATGTCGTGGACATGACTTAGCAAATCGTAATCCATGTCATGGCTACATTTTGGTAAGTCATAATCCATGTTTTGGCCAAGACCTGCCAAGTTTCAATACCTGTCTTGGCCATGATTTGGCTATTTCGATATCAAAATCGTGGCAGTCAAAAAATGTCCTCAAAACGCCACAAAAAGTCATCAGGAACACAAAAAGCTACAATCAAAGCCGTTGGCTTTGTCTAGCAACGTCAACGGTTTCCAAAACTAAGGTTGAAAACACTTTCATAAACCTGAATTAGCTGCAATCAACCATAGAAGCTGAAAACATCGATAAATGTTTTTCATATATAAAAGACAAAAATTTCCTTTAATTCCCAAC